>NW_017307007.1:633936-691607 GCF_000935625.1 Nanorana parkeri
TATCCCCCACCCTTAATTGATTGTCAGTTAATATTGAAACTCGTTTGTGGGTCAACAATTCTGACCCTAGACCACCTGTGCTGGCATCCACCCGACCAGGCCTTCCAAAGCCGGGTAAAACCCCCTCCTAACAAAGGATCAAAGGCGAGTGGAATCCAGCACAGATGGACCGCAAGCTCATAGCATTCAATCGGGCCAAGTTGTAATATAAAGTGTGCACAAACACCTTCTGGTTTAACAAAAAAAAGAAGTTATCCTCAGGAAACAGCTAAACTATTTCCTGATATAAAATATCAACCAGTCCCCCTGAGGACATGTAGTTCTCAATTGAGACATAGCCACTGTTCTATTCTCTATAGACTCTCATCACTTTGGGGGGATTATGGCTGAAGAACGTGAATTTGGTCGGTCCCAAAGTGGCGACAATGGGGCAGTTGTACTTCCTCCGTTTGTAGAGACTTGAGAAGGACTTTTGCCTGGTTGTGAGGATTCCGTTACAAACAAGTCCAATTGTAAGAACAACACTTCACCCTCTGCAAAGGTAGCAAAAGAATAAGGTTTATTCTTAAAGAAGAAGTGTACTCATAATGTGAAGGTCCATCTGTATTTAATGGTGTGCTTAGATAAGATTTGAAGAAGGGGCCTTAAAGTTCTCCTTTTCTGGATGGTAACCGGGGAAATATCTGCAAAAATTTGTATCGGATAAGATGCAATCTGCAATTCAGGAATATTCCAGACTTTAGCCATCAACCTTTCTTTAGTCTGGTACTAATGTGTTTTACAAGGATGTCCCGGGCTGGGCCATCAGGGTGGGGTGCAATAAGCGCCCTGTGGACCCTATCTAGTACTAGCTTGTGGTCAGTTATGTCAAGAAGCATGTCTTTCAAAAACAATCTAACCGTGGTATCTAGGTTGGTAATAGACTCTGGACGTCCTCTAATCCTGAAGTTGCATCTCCGAGACCGATTTTCAAGGTCATTAATTTTAGCCAGGGCATCATCTGGTTGAGTCTGTACAGTTTGGATATAGGCTGTATTTTTATTGATGCGAGTAACCGTAGCATCTACTTTTTGCTCAATAGCATCATTCTGAGTGCCCAATTCCTGTAAATCTGCTTTAATGTCTGTAGTAATTTGTTTTGTGGTACGCGCTAACCCCTTGTCTAACATATCAGACAGTTTGGTAATCAGGGGATGGTCATCGGCCATACCCCTTAAGGCCTGGTCACCCTTCAATACACAGGGAGGCTTATAATCAGCTGGGAAAGCCCTCTGTTTGGATAATATCTCCTCTATTGTATGTTCGATCAGGGAAACAGTAGAAGCAGGTGATATTTGATCAGGGGAGTCTGTACTCACTGTGGTCTGATGCATAGAGTCGGAAGAGTCCTCCACATCACTGTGCCTGACTCTTGGCTGCCTCTGCTGTGTAGAAGAGGGAGATGATGCTGCAGCCATCTTAGATTTCTGGGTCTCAGGCCGTTGCTTCTGTGCTTGTTTTCTTGACCTTATTGGTCTCCCTCCGGCCATATAGGTGTATTAGATGCTTTAAATATATATATAAACCCCAGCTTCAGAGGAGAGAAATAGATCCCAGTAAATGCCCAAATTGATGGTCCCTAGTCCAACACCAGGGTCTGCACTATGATCTATTATTGAAGATCTCCTCATGGGATTTACTATTCAAAAACCCTTAAGCAGATTGTTGTCTATTGAACTGATTTCCAACGGCTTAAAAGCAGATCATTTGAATTGAAACGTCTAAGACCTTCAGTATATTCATTGAAAACTGGCAAGAGCATGTATAATTTATAGTCCACCCATGCACTTGGTCAGTAAGCAATGTCAATTCATATACTGCAGTGTCACAGTGATATTGAAAAACTTTGGTTAATACTTGCAGTTCCACTGGTGAAAAGTTCATATATCCAGCATCTTCAGCATGTATAAAGAAGACTAGGAGGCTAGTAATCACAGCAGGCAGGGTAGTTTTTATAAGGGAGCTTTGTCCAGTTCTTACCCCAGCTAGCGTGTATAGGTTCAGCTCAGTCAATAACAGTGGGCACCGCCACCTCCATACTTCTTTAGTCGGGTGCCGAGCATTGATAGCCGGCGTGGCTTTTAGATGTCACCATTCAGAGGGAGGGGCCGACTAACATTTCTACGGTATGCGACACTGGAGCCGTCGGACACTGGGGACGAGGTATCGTGGCTGCTGTGGTGCGGGGCTCTCCCGCTAAGCAGCCATCTTAGCAGAGCCTGCGCATGCGCCGCAGCTGTCATTTAAATTGCAAGTTTTAAAACAATACAGACAACCTAATTTGCTTGAAATGAGATTACGTTTTCTTTTCTTCAGCTTTACATGGATAAGGTCTTCTATATCATATTTAAATTTTAGTATTTTCATTACCATGGTGAGTGAGTTGTACAGCATCCACATTGATGCACAGAACAAATCTACCTAAAAAACTGTTTTCAATCCATAAAAAATTGTGTATTTATGTTAAGCACTGCAATCAGTCACATATGAAAAACTTCAATGCTTTTGTGGTAGTCCACGTAAACATGTTGACAATGAGCAAAGCAGTGTCATGCCTAGATGACATTAGCTTGCACATGGAAAAATTAAAGGAGTGCTTCAGTCATCAAAGACATTTACCAGTAAATGCAATGGCAGTTTATATGCACCTTATATTCCGTTATAAACTGAGAGCTGCAACAGTATCAACACTAAAACTTACAATTTACAAATCAGCTCCACAAAGCAGAGAGTAAGGGGTCTATTCACAAAGCTGCCGAAGGATCTGGCCGTAGCTTCGGCCGATCCTTCGGCTGGCTTCGGCCCCAGGAACTTGTTAATAAGTGGTGAGTTAGGGTGCTTGATGAATATGTAGTGAGTGCAATGGCTAGTTTGGTGTCTGGGACACACAGAATCAGCACTCAAATAAAGTTTTCATTTCATACTACAGGCCTAATATGTTATGGGACATTATACGTTTTACCAAACATTGCTTAAAAAAAAAAAAGAAAAAAGTAGACATGGCTAAATAGTTTTCCCATGTGCAGACTTATGCATTTTCCCCAGAGGTTTGACTATTACTTGACTAAAATTGAACAAAGTCTGGAGTTCCTGCATCATCCACTGCACAGTTGTCCCATGTCATTGATTAGAATCTTTCCATACACTGTGGTCATTGTATTCTACCAAAATGACAAGTCACAAAACAAACATCATTTGGATTGTTTAATATTGTAAACAGTCTTTACGTTTGCGCCTGCCTGTTGTAAATAACCCATAATGTATTACATATCTTACAGAACCGTATTGCCAAAAATCACTTACTGGAGTGAAAAATACTGTCAGCAATAGCTTTGTAATCACTTTGAAAATATTTTTGAAGACTTTTAGCATAGTATGTAGAATATTTCCAATCTGTCTCAAGTTACTGGTCATTTTTACATATTCGTTGTAAGATGTAATGTCTGTATGCACAGTGATATGGAAATGGTGCAAGTGATATGATGTCATACAGGAAAACATAGTGATTACTATTTATGTATGTTGCAATAAATTTTACATGACAACACATATTTGTTTCACATATTATGTGGTTTTGTCTATATACTTGTACAGTATATATGTGGCATTAGTGTGCAGAATGCATTTTAAATATGTGCCTTTGAACACTAAACAATTAGATATGTTATGTTAAAAAATACAATATAAATTAGTTTGCAAGGTTAACATCTAGCTAATTTCCAGCCTTCCAATCAGGAAGATTCACAGATACTTTTTGTTGGCAATTTATTAAAAATCTTTTTTTTTTAAATTTTGTAACAGATTTCTAAAGGACATACAAAAGGCACATGGGCAACCTTCAAAGCCAGTTACCTCTCACCGTTGGGCACTCATGCTTTGAAGGGTTTTCCCAATTTGTTATAGGGCACTACTGTTTTTTCTTGCTGATGTGGTCTGCTGATGTCTGCACTGTGTTTGTGTTTCTAATTTTCACAGAAAAAACAGACATGTTTGCAACCCCCCCCCTCTCTTCCCCATCCTAAGCCATCTATTTTCTGGTTGTGCAGGACCTAATTAATAAAAAAGCAGAACTGATGATTTTGTATGCTAGTTCTTTGTTATTATTTGCCAACATAATTTTTTCATTAATAATGCACTAAAATAAGTACACAAAAAGCAACATAATCTTCACAATTCTAAATGCTAAATGTCAACCATAGAATTGTAGTGAGTTAATAACAAATTTGTGTAAATGTGAAGTGCACATTTGTCTAGCAATGAAAGTCTAAGGTATGGAAATCAAAACTGAGCATCTTACACAAAATATTATTTACTACTTCTTTATCTATTTAGCATGATACAAAATTATTCCTTAACTTTAATGTGTACAGGGACACCTAATATGTAATGATAGGGGTCTGTATAGTTTGTCTCGGTGCCCTAACTGTGGGTATGTAAACGTTATGTGTGCAGGCATGTTGAGTATTTTTTTTAAATATAACTTCATTACTCTCACAATGGAACAGTGGCAGTGTATACAGGTGGTGGCAAGTCTATTTTATGTAAACATCAGGGGTGTATCTGGTGTGGAAATATTTTTACACACTACGAGTAAGTCTGTTTACCGCTTTGATTATCAGAGGGCTCATCTTGCACATAAGACTTTTACAGGTTTATTCACAAGAGGGTGAAGAGTTTGAAGAAGGCAGGAGAAGTGAACAATCTAGGACAACATAGCTGAACTGGGAAGTGAGCTGAATTGGAGAGTTTTTCCAAATCACCTATGTTGTCCTAGATTGTTCACTTCTGCCTTCTCCAAACTCTTCACCCTTTTGTGAATAACCCTGTTAATATTTTTGTACTATGAGTAGTATTGTTGTTGACAAGTACCTCATTGCAACATTCTGATTACAGTGCATTGAAAATGAGACAGTTGAAGTTAGTGTTATGCAACTAAGAGGGTGAATATCTCCTAAGTAGCTGGGCTGTTGGATGGATGATGGGTTGATGGGCTGCCCTAACCCAAGAGGATACCCAATATTAGGGCTGTATTAGGGTCGTAATAAATCTCAAATTTTTACTAATAAGTGGTATTGCTTATGCCCTTGCTGGATTCTCCACATTTATTTATTAGTGAGAAACCATATAAAGGTAGAGGGAGCACCACTGCACAACTTAAAGGTAAGCCAGATATGCAACAGCTAATTAGGATGACTGGATCTGAACATTTTAAGATGTTGTGGGTGATCAAACTCACTGGTATCTAGCTAAAGCTGCATAAATCATTTTTCGGTGCCACACCACCCACCCTCCCTACCCACCCTTTAAGTCTGTGTTATTAATCAACTGTAATAGCCCGCTCCATGCCTGAGTAATCTTGTTTCTGAATCCCTAAAACTGCTAAAGATTGATGGCTGATAGTCAAGATTTATGACACCAGGACACTGCAGTTTTGTGACAACTAAACCAACTTGGTGTTATAGCTATATAACAGTCCAAAAATAAAACACTTCCCTTTACATTATTGGCCAGATTTATCATTGTGCCACTTTGAAAAAACTAAGGGGGTTATTCACTAAGCTGTCGAAAGCAGCCAAGTGAATAACCAAGCCAAAGTGAAGTCAGCCGAACGCAGTTCGGGTATTCACTTTGGCCCTCTAAGGCTGAGCCAAAGTGAAGCAGCTGTTTGATTCAGCCTATCCAACATTTGGATCGACTAGGCCGAACCTCCACCAGTTCCCACGCTGCTGTTCGTGCTATTCTCATAGGGGCCGAATGACAGTGAGTGAATAGCCGAATATCGTCGATTGGTTATCATTAAAAAAATGGAAAGTAAATAAAAGAAAAAGTGTGGGGTCCCCTCCTGATCCATACCCTTTAGGCCTGGTAGGAATGTTAGGAGGGACCCCAAGTTAAGGATAAAAAATGCATAGGGTTCCCCCCAAAGTCATACCAAGCCCTTTAGGTCTGGTAGGAATTTTAAGGAGGAACCCAACCCCCCAAAATGGGGAAAGAAAAACATGAGGTCCCCCATAAAATTCCCAACCAGACCCTTGATCCGAGCACAGGCCTGCCAGGCCAGGAAAGGGGGGAACGAGTGAGTGTCACCCTCCCTCTCATACCCGGCCACATGCCCTGGACACTAGGGAGGGTGTTTTCCTTGCTGATGGGGGCCAGGGCCTCTTCCCCACAAGCCCTGGGGCATTAATTGTGGGGGTCTGCGGGAAGGGGGGGTTATTTGCATCGGGGGACCCCCTTTAACAAAGGGGGCACCCGGATGCTGCCCCCCTTGTGAATGAGTAAGGGGTACTTGTATGCCAACCCATTTAATAAAAGGCTAAATAAAGTGTAAAAAAAGAGACCAGACTTTTGAAAAAAATCCTTTAATTAAAAACAATTCCCAAAAATTGATCCAACTACGTAATCCAAATGTCAATCACGACGTCCAGTGTTGTCCACAACGACAATTACATACTGACAGATGCTGGCAAAATATAAGCAATTGGGCCGGAGCTAGCAGTGACATCACCGCCAGCTCTGACCAACTGTTTACATTTGCCCGCCACCTGTCACTGTCTTCCGCAGGTCCTAGACAAATCAAAACAACTGGGCGGAGCCAGCCATGATGTCATCTCATTCAATGACAGCCCAGTGTCCTCAGGTCATTTGAGGTTGCTAGGCTGTCATTGAATTACAACAACTGGGCGGAGCCAGCGGTGACATAACCACTGGCTCCGCCCAGTTGTTTACATTTGTGGGGAGAACCTGTCAGCTTCAGCAGACCGTTCTCCCTGCTTCGGCTGTGACTTTGACTCATATGCGCTCAGCTCGGTTGCCTTCAGCTGCTGTATGGGCTAATGGGCTATTGTGAATTGCTTGTACCGAAGTTCTAGGGTTTAGCTGAATTTAGGCTCCGGCAGCCAAAGTGACCTGAAGGATTAGCTGATGCTTCGGCTAAATCTTTTGCTCCTTTGTGAATAACCCTATAAGTTTTATTGAAAAGCTTTTACAACTACAATATAAGAATCGGTTAAAGATTTAAAGCAAGTGTAAATTCAAACTAAAATCATGCAGACTTCAAAACCTATAGGTTTTTTAAACAAAACTGCCAGATACAAATATTTTCATTTTGTAATGATACCCACATCTACTTTCCATTGGCTGCTTTTAAAAAGCTGTCATGTTTTATAAACTTATTTTTCTTAATCATTAATGTATGTAACCTTCTGTGTAATAAAAAGAATGTGTCCATGTATACATTTCAACCACAAATCTTACTTCAACATACTTTGTAGTCATTTGGGTTAACTAAAGGAGTATAGGTTATTTATTTAGAAAAGGGAATTTTTATTTTGCAAAGGAGTTTTAGCCTAGCTTAGTGAATGAGGTGAAGCTCTGCTCACTTAAATCATCCAATCATGTGCAAAAAAGACTTTAAAAAAAATGTTTTTTGCATATTATTGGGTATTCTTTATATAGTACATTTTTACCATATTCACTAAGCTAAATAAATCATGGAATCATCAATGGAAAAGTACATTTCCATGCAAAGTGAAAATTAATTTGCAAAGTAATCATGCTCTACTACAGGTAAATCAACCCCATTGCATGCAATTGGATTACAACAACCAGCTGCCAAAATCAATAGCATAATGGATGTTTTAACTTCATGCGTCTCTATAGGTTTTTAGTATCTTGCGCCGGAGAGATAAAGATTATATATAGATTTTAGCTTATAAAATGAAAAAGCAAGACTGATAAAAATTTGAGATGCCCTTTAAACAGTGATTGTGTCACTCAGGGGTCTATCTTTTAGACAGACTGCTGAGCATGAAAAAGCACATTTTATATCTAATCAATAGGACATACATTTAGCAAGGCATTCTATATCTGAAACAAGGCATAAATTAGGTAAAGTGAGATTTTTTTTTTTTTTTATCTGTGCATCTGGTACTTGTCACTCTTTCAAGAGGCAAGGTAATTGGTTAAATGAACCATTTATGTTGCCTCATATGATTCATCATTAATGGCTCATTTGACGTATGTTCCAAACTCACTTTAAAATCTCTGTATGCTGCATTTGTATAGACACTAGTGGATATTTCAGAAGAGGATTTCCATAATCTGTTACAGCTGCACTGCTCAAATTCCCCAGTTGTTATGTTTTCTGCTTTGAATAACCCAATCTGATCTAAACATAGGTTGTTTTCAATCTCCTACAGTTGTTTACTCACTTAGTGCAGAAAGCATAAAAACTGTATGCAATACATTAAAACATTACGACAATAAAAAAAAATGTTTGCAGGCCTGCTGCTATCTTGAAGGTACTTCAGCACCAAGTAGGTACATTATAGGGGCTTTAAAAATGGGGCCTCTCCTTAAACATCACCCACTCCTCAGTACTGACATCTTCTGCACCATAAGTACCCAAAGAAGTGATGCAAGATTACAGAGAGTTATGTGCAACAGAACTGTAAATAAATGGGTTGAAATAAAATACATTCCGGGATAGTCCCACTGTTCCCACACTGCCATTGTTAACTTGTTCATTCATTATGTTAAATATATGCTGAATGTTAATTGCATTTTTAGAAGAATGTGCAATGAATGCTCCATAAATCTTATAAATATTACAAAATGTATGTTTTTTTAATCTACCTATAATTAATTAATGCACATTATTCTCTGGAATTATATGTCTAATAATCTTGTCTTATAAATATATAAATAGATGAAAGTAGTCACTCGCACTCCATGATATTAAAGTCAATGCTGTTTATTGACTGAGATAACACACATCTCCTTAGCGACATTTCGAGACCATGCAGTCCCGTCCTCAGGCAAACAGAGAGTGAGTCAAGCTACAAAATCAAACAATAAATACAGGTGAAACAAAATCAAACCACCAAGCACAATGCAGTTAATACCTCCTCCTTTGACATCCTAACGACGTGATTCAAACCATGCTGCCCAGGTGCAATTAGCTATATGCTGAACACATGATACAGATGCATACTGATAAAATACCTTGTCCGTAGTACCAACATTTTTTTATAAGATATGGTTTTAGAGAGCAAAATGGCACAGAGTTCTTCCACTTTAGTACCTTTACAATGCTTTTAAAACACCCACTTTAGAATGATAAATGTATTATGTAAAGGTTTATGGTGTATATGTGGTTAATGTCATATCCACTAGATCCTAAAATGTTGAGTAAAAAAGTTTTGACCTGTATCTGGATATTGGGTGCCACACCCCTGGTAAGTAGTATGCAAAATAATTATTTTAAAGAAAGAAAAAGTGGGGTTTTGAAAGCACCAGAAAATTACAACTCCAACCACAATATGTAAAAATATTGTGCATGTGGAAAGAGCTTTGTTAGGGACTATCTACTCAATGTTATCATTGGCTTTAAGCCCTCTTTGTTTCCTTTTTTAAGATTTATATGAAATAAACAAATATATTTTTACACATTGTGGTTAGAGTTGTCATTTTCTGGTGCTTTCAAAACCCCACTTTTTCTTTCTTTAAAAGAATTATTTTGCATAGATCCTAAAATGGGTGAATAGCCCAGTAATCACTAACATCCATAGAATAACAGTGAAAATGGATGATCTGTTGGCGAATGTGCAGAGAATGTCTAATAAATGTGTTGAGAATGTGACATTAACCGTTTTCGCATTAAATGTGTTGAGAACATTTATCGCATTTTACATATGAATTTTTATGCTATTGATCAACATTTTCCCATACGTGGAAGGCATGCAGACTAGGAGAGAAATGGTTTATCATAAACATTGACCTATAATGCCTGAAGGTGAATTTGCATATCTTTGTATACCAGCAGTTGGTTGTCAGCACTTCCAAACTCAGTATGACATTAATTTTACCTAATCTTAAACTAATTCTTCTAAATTCACAGCCTTCAGATTAAAATTTCCAGGTCACGTTGCTGTCACATAACGATATAATTTTAGAGCTCACAAAATATATATTTTTTGTTTCTAAACCAATATACATTTTGGATGTCTAAAGTTCACCTTTTACAACTACAATTGTGCATATTGAACAACCATTGTCTACTGTTGTCACCATCAGGAAGCCACCCCTGAGAAATAACATGCATCCAACATGGGAGGGTATAGATGTAGATAGGAATTGGAAGTACAAAGGCAGCTGGAGATCGGCAGTGCTGATATGCAAAGTAGAGCGAAACAAGTTGAAAACAGTATTTCATTTTTAAAAAGTCAGTTGTTTATGATATACAGTTCTTTAGCAAAATAAATTATATTCAGTTTGGGTTTACAACTACTTTAAGGTTTATGCAATAATAGTGCTCTGACAGCTTCAGTGCCAGTAAACAGATTATAAAGAAAACTCAAAAAGTAGTGAAAGAAGCCACATATCAAAAAATGTAGCAAACATATAATCAGATTATTTTTGATGCATGCACATAGAGACAAGTCATATTAGATGCCACATTTTGAGTCAAAGGTTTTTGATACAATGTATGCTATTAGCGTATTATATCACATAAACTCGATATAGATACTTAACGTTGTCACACAAAGCTTTAATATAAACCTTAAGTCCAGGAGGGTTACTGTGTGAAAAGGGGAAAACAGAAATCAAGTTGCATGACAACAAGGATGTCACAGAGTTTGGGACAGTGGTTTCAACTTATGAGGTATAGGTGGCCTTAGCTGTAGCCCTTGACAGATCCAAAATGACAAACATAATATTCAGTATATAAAACAAAACTGCCAGAGACTTTAGACATATTAGGTGAGATGGTCAGAGAATGTGGACATGCAACACATTGGAGAGTAAAGACTCACTGCAGAAAGCTGTTAGAGACTGCAGAAATGCTACACAAATCACTGCAGTGCCTTTACAAATAATTGCTCCTTCAGCAAGACCCCACAGCAAGTACCAAAAGGCTACATGTTAAGCACCAGTGGTCTAGGGCAAGAAAAAAAAAATTGGGAGGGTATTTTTGTTAAATTGATCTTTACCAAATAGAGCCTAAAACACAGCATACAGACAACAGAGAATTGAATCAAATTAAATAGTCAGGTTTGATGGGTAACGTTGCACAATTGTGGGAATTCAAACACTTCAGAAAATTGGAAATTAGGAACAACCTGTGAGTTAAAACCTTAAATCCCTTCACTGTCTTAAGCTGTCATGATACACACTGTGAAAAGAATGAAGCTCTAAAATGTAAAGGTAGCACCAAAACTTTTACAAGAAACATCAATCTAAAACATTTTTTATAAAGATAGCTATAATATATGCCAGAGGAAAGAACTGCCATAGAAGGTAATGATACATATGCAGCTTGAAAGTATTGCTGGCTGGGTAAACCGAACAAGGTACTGTATTTCATACTTGAAAAAAGAACATTGTAACCTATGGAGATTGTTTCAGTGAGCTGATCATGTGTGAAAGATCACACATATTTTCCAGTATTGTATGCATTTTCATGCTCTTTTTTTCTGCATCTTAATAACCATTTCTAGCCTAGGCAATAAAGCTATGAAGCTATAATAATAATATACAATGATCCACTAATAGGAGCAAATGTTAAGGTATGAAGAGGTTTTACAAAAAGAGATTAATAAAATTTGCTGATGCATTCATATTATCTTCACCTCGACATGAGCAGTGAAGATGCAGACAGTCCAATGCCCACCAGAATTTGGCATTGCTTTTTTGGGAGAGAATGTAATTTGTTAATGTCCCCAACTAAAGGATCTATCTAAAAATAAAGAGCAAAAAGCTTGTAACAAATATAGTGAGGGGTTCACAAGTGTGTGGTCCTCTAGCCATGTGTATACCATGCTGTATGTATTCACCAGGCTGGTAGCAATGTAAAAATAACAAAAAAGTAAGTTGTTGCTGTCTCAGTAGCAAGGATGACATTTCATAGGGCCGTACTTGACTGACACCACTATAGCCACAATGCAATGTAAAATGACGCTACAGTACATTGTGATCTTAAAAACCAGTTGACACTGACCCTAATTTCAAAAGGCAATATGCTTAGAAAATCGATAAACAGCCAAAAAAAGAAAGATACTTTCTTCTTTAGAATTGCTGGTGCTATTTCAAAGCTGCTAAAAGGAAAATATTTTATTTGTTATTTTTAGACGCTTGCTTTTCCAATGTCTTCAGTATGAGACCACAAAAACAGAAAAGATTGTGAAAGATTTTTAGCTATGGCAAACTAACTACTTCCCTACAACATTTTCATCTGGGCACCTTTAAGTGCTTATTCAAGCCCAAAAGTAATGATGTGTGTGGGAAATCAACTCTTGGTATATGTCCTGGGAAAGCTGCACTTTAAAATAATAAAAAGTAAGCATTTAGGTTTGTTTATTTTCAATACATAATCATATTGCAAAACCAGAAGGCTAATGGGTTATTCTAATCAAAATTCTAACCACATTTTATAAATGAATTTAGGCCAGTGTTTGGGTATGTAGATACAGTATAATGCACAGCTATATTTTACATTTTTCTGTTTAAGTTTGATACTGAAATGTATTTTGTCCATACATTTGACACATGATACACATACCTCAATGTTGATGTTGGAGCCACATATAGTTCATAATTACTTAAGGGATATCTATACCTAAGAACAAAAATGTAATAAGTTGCAACTTACAAATGCTTAGATGTGGCGGCTGCATTACATTTCCATTTTGGGGGCAACAACTTTTTTTGCAAGTACAGAAAAATACCTGTTGTTCTTGTCAGAATTCCAGTATTCTTGTAAGTTCCTGTGCACTGAACTTAAATATTAAACAATGTCATCAGCTTTCCAAGCTATCTTGCAACTACAAAACCCAATCCCATTCATTTAATGGAGATGAAATGAGTAGGATGTGTTTGTAGTTGAAACCAGCAGAGCAGCTCCAAGCTGGCTTGTTCTTAGACCGCTCATCACCCCCTCCTCTGCAGCTGTCTAAGGTCCTGCTAATCATCACGTCTATACCCAGTGTATAGACGTGAGGACACTGAGCAAGATTCTAATGAGAAGACAGGTTGGAGGGAGCGCTATTAACCTTGACAAAAACGAGCACTTAACCCTTGCGGGGGTGGCCCCACTGCAAGGGTTAAGAAAAGGTTTTCCTGGATTTCTTATATGACCCATATATGCCTTATAAAGGATAGGGGTCTGGTATAGATTTTGGGGGGAATCACTGTCATTCTTTCCTTTTACACAGGGGTGCCTTGAGATTTTGCATACTTTTAAAGGGCACTGTGATCGAAGAAAGGTTGAGATACACTGCCTTAACCAATAATACAAATCTTGTTTTATGTAACAGTTCTCAGCTTAGGATATCAGCTGAGGTATTAAGTTCATTAGTTAAACCACTTATATTAGTTAACATGCATTGATTAGTATTCCGTCACGCAAAGCTAACCATTAAAAATCAATAAAATGTTAAATTGTATTGTTTTTGCAATAAAACAGAGAGGACTAAATTAATATTATATTTAATTGTCCTTCTGGTGCATAAGTGAAGATTTTGGTGTTAACAGGTCCTAACTCACTGGCTGACTATATTAAAATGTAATGTGTTATTAAAGTAGAAACATTTCTATTTATGAGGTGGCTATTCATGTGCGTGAAAGTGACAAATTGCTTTTTTTAACAGACTTAAATTAGTTTTCCAATCTTGGTTTATATGATTGGGAACTGCGCTGATAATGTATTACAGGTGATGAAAGTTTTTATGTCCTGCAAGGAAAAACTGCATATTAATATACAGCTGTCATTAGAGTTAACCTACTAAACTAACCATTCTATTAGAATGTAGGCACCTCAAGGTGCTATTCAATGGTAATGCCTTTTTAGTCTATTGGTGCAAGGTGCCCTGCAACCTAGCATGCATTTTACCAAAAGTCATTGCTAGGGCATATCCCCAGGACATCCCATAATTCAGGGAAAGTGATTAGAAAGTGATCTCTATAAAGTCCAGACGACAGAGACAGTCCTCAGTCTGGGTTGATAGACACCGGCATCAGCTGTGGTAGAAGCGGTTGACACGTTTCCTGGTGACCACCCCTTTCATCAGCAGACAGCTGATGAAAGGGGTGAGCCTCAGGAAACGCGTCAACCACCTCTACCACAGCTGATGCCGGTGTCTATCAACCCAGACTGAGGACTGTGGATGTTCGTCTGGACTTTATAGAGATCACTTTGTAATCGTGGATCATTGCCAAAACGTTTTATGCCGCTACGTTTGTGAGTAGCCCTTCTGGTTTGAAAACTATTTTAATAAATTAACCAGTACTGTACAGGGTGTCTTTTTTGTTTCTTTGCATGTTTGGATGAGAGCTTTCTGATCTGAGGAGGAGCAGCACCCCTGGGTCAGTCTAAGTGAAAAGTGGGATAGTTGTTGGCTGCTACCGCCAGAGGAACCTTTTTGTATTCCCATCTGTACTAATAGACAGATATGAGGGTCACATATACTGATTGATGGATGGTGCTCAGTGAATATTATGTCTGAAGACAATTTTACCATTTCACTACTGAACCGTTGTGGGGGTGTTATGTTATACTGTAAAGGAGCATTTAGTATATATTTTTATTATTTCCTTCTTTTATATCAAAAATGCTATATATACAGTACGTATAGTCTGTTATTTGGCATATTGTGATTAGAAACCTAAATACGGCTACCCAAATGTTGCCGTTTGACCACCACAAATGTAGGCAGCAAATACAATATTAGGCCTTGAGTTCAAAACTAGATGATGGTAGTTTGATAGATAATCAAGTAACACTGATATCCTGGAGTGCATCATGAAGGACATAACTTGTTAGCCTTCCTAGGGTGCAATATGCTCATAATCCAGATACATCATCATCAAGAAGAAAAATGGTGCCTATAAGTATTTTTGTTAAACATGATTTTTCATTTCCGTTTAGAACAATGTTACAATAAATCAATCTGAATGAAAAGTTCACTTGTAAATAATATATATACTTACCAAAATGAGGTCTATCAAAACTCTTTTGTGTAATGCCAGTCTGGTACATGAATTTCCTTTTGGTCAGCATTAATTTGCACTTGAAAACCTGCCTTTATCCTATTTATTTGCAGCAGTGACTTAAGCTGGCCACTGGCTGTCAAAATACCTGAACAATCTGATTGGGTGCTGGCATTGTTTAGGTATTTTGAGAGCCAGCGGGGCCGACTAGCAAGATACTGAAGCTTGGCCCAGTGGGAGATTCCTCCATCCACACAGTTTAGCGTAGATGGAGGACTCTGTTGCACTTTTTCCATCTGACCATAGAAAATATGCAGATAATCTATAGGTGTATGGCCAGCTTAACACTAAGCCACATAAACTCCCTCATTAATTATAATAGCTAGTGGCAGTAGGGACTCACATTTTCCTATTGCTCTGCTCATATTTTTCTATGCTAATGGCAGCAGAAGGAGCCATCTTGTCAATGGCAGCTCCAAGGGCTCTGTCTGTGCCATGGTGGGCTAAAGGCTGCTCACACAACTTCCAGTCATGGTAAATGAAGGAGAGAAAACTGTTTTCATCTTGCAGAGTGTGCAAAGGTTGTTTCTGACAATAAAGCTCCTCTGCTGTCAACCCAGCAAAACTTCAGTCCCATTTCCAAACAATCACAGTTGTGTCCAGGACCTTTTTTGTGTTACCTAAAATTATACATATATGCATTGTGCAGCTAGGAAAACAACAACGTTGTGTAGCACTGTGATCACAGACATAGAAAAGGCAAATAAACAGAGATATACCACTGTAATGTAGTCCTGGTTCTGCTGCTCCCCTCATAAGTATGGGATTCACTCATTCTGAGCCTAATGAAGGGGTACCCTTGAGGCCCCTAAAGCGCTTGTCATTGAATGGCAATATGTCAATAAATGGACTTTTGCTGAATTACTTTGGTGTGCTACAAGCACCCACCTGCTTTTGCAGGTGTAGGATTTTATGAGATATAAGTTCCTGTGAAGCTTTTCAGTGGACTACTAATGTTAAAGCTGAACTCCAGACAGATATAAAAGACACAAATTAATTCAGCTCTGTATTCAATAATATATTATTAAAGCAAAACATAGCGCACCGGATAGTGCAGATAAAACACCCTTTAGACAACAAAATATGAATAAAATTCCCTTGATTAGAGCAAATCACCAGGCAGATTAGCTCCCATTGGATGTCAGGTTCCAGTACAGGTATAAAAGCTATCACTTCTGAAAAGCTGGCAAAAGAAGAGATAGTGTGCAGTGATGGGAAAGACTGTTAAGGACAATTAACAAATCTGGAGTGAAAAATACCAATACAACCCAGAGTGGTATGTACTTAATGGGGACTGAACTTGTAGCCTAAGAGAAAAGTACCTTCACTAATTTTGTTTCAGTGCCCTGTCCTTTCATCAGAGTGATCAATCAATTATAATTCATTATACTACACCATTACATGTATTTAATAAAATCCAAACATTTAAAATTGAGTTCAAGCATTTTGAATTAGTATCAGCCTCCTGCAGTCCCCTATACAGCAAAGTTCAGACTGGATAAGGGAAAAGCAGCACAAGGACCCAATCAGTGATGACAAAGAAGTATGCTGATAGAAGTAAAGTAACAGAAAAATGAGCTCATAGGTGTTCTGCTTCTCCTTCACTTTCCAGTCACTGGATGGGGATGGAGAGAAGACCTGTAAGTATTATTTAACTGGAGTAGAGAATACAATTATGTTTCCTGCCCTGCCAGAGAGGTCTGTGCTGTGTGTCAGAGCTGCGTAAATCTAAGAACTGAATGGACAGAAATACAAATTGTTTTGCAGTTAGCTGTTTTCCTGGAGTTCAGCTCTAAAATGTTTTCACACTCTTACCAGCACCATGAGCTTCATTGTGCCCTGGGCAGCTTCACTGTTTGTTCAGCCCTGGAATGACTCTGGTATAAAACATGGATCTGTCCACAACATATAGATTTTTTAAAGATGTTTTATTTATAAATATTTTCACAACAAAACAAATCAAGTCAACAATAAAGCTGTACACCGAATCAGTGGACTTCTGTGTGGACTGGTTTATTTGCACACACTGGTCACACACTACTTTCCATTGGTTCCTATCACTCAAGAATTTGGCCGATACCTCCTATAATTCTTTTTGCATGGTATTGGTCTACTGATCTTCTTTTTGTGTTTCTTTTTTATCTTATAATTAATAAAAAGTACCTCTAATCAGCCCAGAACACCAGACATATTAGCTAGTATCATGTATAGCTAGCATGGGCCCCCTGCCATATTGATTTTGGCCTGTATACCTGGGCAGGCAGTTGCTTAAGAAATGGCACACATTCCTACCCCCACCCCAAGCACACCAACTTACAGCACATCAACATTATCAAGTGGCATAACAATCACCATAGCAACCCAGGCGGCCGCTATGGGGCCTGGGGCACAATGGGGCCCGGGCCAGATGCCATGCGGGTCGCCTGGGTCACTATGGGATCCTCTGCTGGTGGCTTTCACTGGCGGCTGAAGATGAACATGCCGCTGTTCAGATCACTGACAGTAATCTGTGCAGCAGCGCGTTCCTCTCCACAGAGTCAATGAGAGCCAGCAGCGGTGGCGGAGCAGGCTGGACCCGGCAGGGGTCGGCAGCAGGGGAGGAGGCGGGGCCCGGTGACGGAGGAGGAGGCGGAGCCCATCAGCGACTGCGGAGGAATAGGAGGCGCACAGGTAAGGAGTGCGACCAGCCCACCTGAGGGTGAACCTGCAGAGCGCACCATAGAGAGTCTATAGTGGGCTCTGCAGGTTCACCCTCAGGTGGGATCTCGAGTGGGCTCTGCAAGGGGTATAACGAGAAATCACAGGGCCCCATACAAAATTTTGCTATGGGTCCCTGTGATTTCTAGTTATGACCCTGACATTATCCCTAAAGGTTCTTCAGCAACCTAAAGTTTTTGAGATTCACTTCAAATTAACCTCAGTTTGCCTCAAATTAACTTTACAATCAATTTTAGAATTAAAAAATTAGCTGCAAATCACAATCCTTCCATTGAATTGTATGGGGTTTAAATGTTTGGAGGAACAGTGGTAAATCCTTCTATTGAATTTTATGGGTTTCAAAAGTTTGGAGGAACAGTGGTAAAAATGTTTTATACTGAGTTCTTCCACACAACCCTCCATTTCTACCTGGATGGAATCTAGAAAAACATTTTTATGGGTGCTGTATTAGCAAGACTGGGCATGCACATACAGGGAAGGCAAAATGTTTTTAGTTTAGCAAAATTAGGGTAGCACCAGCAACAGGTAGCAGTTAAAGGAAGTAGATCCTACATATTTTTTTATTATTTGCAGGTATGGATTTTTCCTTTCTCTTTTAAAATACACTGAGGGGAATTTATCAAAACTGGAGCAGACAAAAACTGGAGCAGCTGTAAGGCAACCAATTAGCTTCTCTTTTTCATTTTCAAATCTTAACTGAACAAACTGAAGAGAGAAGCAGATTGGTTGCCATGCACAGCTGCTCCAGGCTCTGTCTGCTTCAGTTGTGATAAAGTCCCCCCAATGTCTTTATTCTAAAAAAGGATTCTTTCATTTTATTGCAGGCAAAGCTCGTATTTTAACTGACATTTTCTGTATAAGGTCTTTGGAATAAGAGTAGCTCTTAACCTCTTTCTTCGTAGAGTTAGAGATAATTGCTCCCTTGGAAATATTAAAACAATTGTAACATATTTGCTTTAAAGGTAAAACATATTTTCACCTTGAACTGGGGTTAACAGCAGTGGAAAACAATCCTTTGAACTGGGCCTTCTTAAATGGTTAGGCTCGTCGTTACTAGCACTTTCTTTGGCCCAGGTTCACACATCTCATACCTCTCTCACTCTATTAAACTGAAGTGCAGACCAGAACCTTAACTACCTAAATAACATGGACTTTCTTGTGAATGTAAAATACATGTACTACTTACCTAAACTACACATAGGCTCATTTTCAACTGATATTTTCAGGTCTGTCTTCTCTTTTCACTCCACAAAAATCCTTACACTAACTCCTTATTTTACATTGGCATGGCATGCTTATACACACTATCACTATCACTTTCCCACTGCATTTTGCCTTCTAGGTAAGAGTTGGATGTTGTTACTCATCTCTTTTCATGTTTACTCATAGGTGTAGCAATAAATCTCTAAGGAGCTGCTGGATTGTTGGATCCTTCTGCTGTCCTCTGTAGTGAATCTCCCTGAACTTAATCCAGTGCTCACCAACAAATCAGTAATGTTAAATAATGTTAAAGTGGGCTTTATTAGAAATGGAAAGAAAGCCCTGCAAAAATAATTTTCTCTTAAAACAGTGCAACGTTGGCAATGACAAAGTTAGTCTGATAGCAGCTGCTTTAAAGTGACACTAAACTCAGAAGTTAAATTTTATCTTTGTATGATGGTTTCCAGCTCCCTAAAGGGTGTGGGTTCAATGCCCTGATTCATTGGTGGGGACTGTGTGGGCACATATCGGTACCCGATTGTCTGGGGCTGGGAAATATCACAGAGGACATGGGATTAGAGACGCACCTCCCTTTTTAGTTCCATTCGCTTAGCCTATAGGATTAATCTGGATGGCAGTGATGTGGTGGGAGGTAGGCGGGTAGGTGCTCTGTTGGGAAGCTAAGCTCCCATTGTGGAGTGGTGGGGCTAAGAGTCTTAGCATGTTCGGCTGAGCCAAAGTGCAGAAGCCGTTTGACTCAGCCGATGCAACATCTGGATTAGCTGAGCCAAAGGTCTGGCAGTTCACTCCCTGCCATTGACCCCTATTCTCATATACTCGGCGGCATTCGGCTTGGCTATTCTGCTCACTACCCCCCAAGGTAATCATCATAATCTTCTGTTTAATATTTCGTTTTAATAGTACCACACTGTCTTATCATACATTTTTTCTCATTAAAAAGTTTTTTTTAGCAGTCTGTAAAGTTATTTAGAAACAGTACTAAAAGCAAAGGTGAAAAGTTTACTGCAAGATGTATTCTGAAATAGATGGGACGCACACATTTACCATGACTGCAGTTTTGTCAAAGTCAAAGTTTAAATTTATATGGTGAATTGACTCAATATAGCCTACAACAGTAGTGCCCAGTAATGGTGCAAGAGTGATATGTGGTTCCCAGCTACCTCTGATGTGGCTCCTAGATTAATTGCTAATAAGAGATAAAAGTGGAGAAATACAAAGTAAGTACTAGGAAGAAAGGAGAACAACAGCGCCAGGTATAAGTAAAAGGGGTATGTAGCTGGATGCGCCACTATAAAAGTGAGATTTAGAGACGTACATTAGGATTTGGACGAACTTGCTGAATCACAAAATTCTGTTGATTCGGCTGTTTATCCGAATCCGAAATAATTAATTATTATATGCCAAAATATGCAAAAAAACTATATTTGGGCATATAGCAATTAGTTTTGTATGGGCACTGCCATCTTGCAGCATCCAAGATAGCGGTGCCCATACATGCGTATGACGTCACCCGACGCAGCATCATGTAGCGTCTTACATCCCACCTCCAAGATGGTGGCAGGCATGTGCAGAACGGGTCAGAGGCCAATATGGCCACCACACTTCCTTTTTTCTAATGTGTGCTTCAATATTCCCCCCGAATCCAAAACAGCATAATCGTTTGTTTCATGAAACAAAACAAATTAAAATGTTTTTCTCTTTTCAATCACTTTGTCTGAAATTAATTGATATGCCATGCACATTGAGTGGTCTACCTCAGGAAGGGCTAAAGGGATCCACAGAGTCCAAACCTTTTTGAATTTTTTAAGGGTGTTCATAAGGATACTCAAATGTTGTTTATTCACAGAAAACCCTTGCATGCGCTAAACTTCTCATATGGAATAGTTTGTTTTTTCCAGGAAGGAGCTAGACACATCTGTGAGAAGGTTTATGAGAACTAGATAAAAAAGACACAGGATTGCGGAAAGTGTTTTAGAAGAAGAGAGCAAGAGCACAACCGAAGTTCACATGGAAACATTGGATTATTTGGTGTAAAAAACAAATTGACACTTTGGGGTTGATTTACTAACCTTATAAACACACCACGAACGTGTATACACCTCTGCAGTGTGTTCCCTCCCAGCATGATCTATGGGTGGAATCTAAACACCTTTGTAATGTGTACACACCCAGCAGGTGTGTTGTGCAAAGCCCTGAAGGAATTCCAAGGTGATGTTGGGTAAATTAGCTCTATGTTGTGTTGCTTGCGTTGATGAATGCAAGGAATGTAAATGCATGAGCTAACCATTTTTGTCTAAAATGTAAATCTGCATTATATATGCATCATGTGCATGATTTTTCCATATATGGCATTAGTGGAAATATGCTTTTAGAGACTTTTTGGTTGATAAATACGTTTTGCTGTGTGAAAATCACACACACCTGGTGTGTGTGTGTGTTTAGGTTAGTAAATCACCCCCTTTGTTTCATATTTTGTCAGTACACTGACATTTGATATGAGCTACGATCATTGGACAATTTGTTTCACTTGGTACAGTTTTGATATATATATATATATCAATATATTGTGACATAAGGAAAGGGAAAGTCATCGAGGGGTGATATATTTACCCTCGCTTTCTGTCCTATGTACAGGACTAGCGGAACCCAGACCGGGTTTTCGGGCTGACTTTGGGTTTGAGTAATCCAGCTAGGGTTTTGTGTCTCTCACCTGGATTACTAATTGCTTAACGATTGCCTATCCAGGTGAGATAAAAGGTGGAAAGGATGTATGTGATGGTTCTCATTCATCCAGGTCATGGTATATCTGTAAAAAATCATGGTAACTGGACTTGCTGTATTTTTCATGAAGACTAGTGAAACGTCTTCAAGAAAAATACAGCAAGTCCAGTTGCCTTGACTTTTATTTTTTACAGAAAGTTTGGAAAGGACATTGTGAAACAAAACTATTTTTTTAAGAACATAAAACGGTAGGAAACTGCAAAAAAGTTTTTTTTTTAAATCCTCACAATGTACATTGATAACCCAAAGAGGATTGATTTTTTTTTCAACAAAAGTGGAACTTCGCTTTAAACAAAATCAAGAGAATGATCAATGCTGGGTGCAGCTCTTGACCTACTGCAGCTCTGGACCACTGGCTACTAGAAGGAGTCTGTTTTTTTGGGGGGACTTATTTATACACTGCTCCACTATCCTTCTGGTCTTGTGAGTGCAATTTTAACTGACTCTTTATTAAAGTCTAATGATAATCTGTGCCCCTTTGCTTTAGTTTCTTCATATCCTGCCAGTATTTATATATGGTCATATTCTATCCGTATTCCCGGAGCTATTTATTGTTTGCCCATGCAAGAGTGACTTCAGTGTTGGAGGGATTATTCAAACTGCCAAGTCACATAAGCTAGTTTTTGAGTGAATGTCTTATGCCATTCATTCTCTTGATTTTGTTTACAGTCATGCACTAGGTAAGTGTGCTCTGTTGAGTTATTTTTGTCCGTATTGCTGATCATGCTGCTGTGGGAATAAATGCAAAGCCTAGTAAAACCTTGTTGCATAGGGTACCAATGTAGTAATCATGTTTCCATCAGCAGGTTCAAAAGTGAGAAATATAAGGCCAGTAACTAAAAATTTTTAGCCAATTTGGCACAAGTAAATTTTCTCTATTGGTCCGAAACCTTTAAATCACCCTACAGAGAACAAGTTGTATTATTTAGATCATGTAATGTCTCTTGCACGATCAGTTATTAAAATGAAACGGTAACAACAACAAAAACTATGAGAGGTTGTAAAACTTCCCCACTATAAAATATAGTTGAGTTGGGCTTTGTGGAGTGTCATCATTCCCAGTGAAAGATAGTAGGGTTGGGCTCGATGTTCTAGTCGAGCATCAGTTTGACTCGAACATCGGCAGTTCGTGTGTTCGGTGAACTGCTGTTCGCCTGCCGAGCGCCCCACAAGGCACTGTGCACCGCAAGACTTTGCCCAATGAGGGCACAGTACTCTGCAATTATTTATATGTTGCCGGCATCTGTCAAAATGCCATTCTGCGGCGGGGGTTTTTAATTTAAAAAAAAATAATTATATTTTATTTTTTATTTAATCGAGTTGTCGTCATCATGGACAATGCTGGACGTCATTATTGACCCTGGATTATGTCGTTGGATCCATTTTTAGAAAAAAGTTCTTAAACTATTATTTTACAATGGGGTCAATTCACAAAGCTTATTTTCTTCATTTCGGCCATTATTTCATTGATATCGCTTGTTATATAGTTGCTGTGTAAAGGTAGTCAATTCACAAAACTCAATAATGCTTCTTATTTTTAAGAAGTGGTACATTTTTTATCACTCGTTATTGAGACGTAGATTTATCACCTCCTTCAGGGTGGCATTATGACAGATTTCAGGCATTATCTGATGCTTGTTGCACTGAGATGACATGAGGTAGATAGAAATGGAACCTTTTTTCTTCATTTTCACATGGCTTAATGCTTTTGCGTACAGAAGAAGAAGGCGGCATGTAGTTGTCATTTCTACAGTTTTTATCCTTCTACAAATGTAGATGATTTTTTTACAGTTCGAGGTTAGAGGCAAATCTCACATCACACGACAAATCAAATGTCCCTGGACACCCTTCAGTGGGGTTGTAGAGCAAGTGGATTGTTCCATGCAACATATTTAATATCAAGACAGGCTTTATAGCTGGTAAGGAGAATTGCTTGCCCTCCCTACACTGTCTGATTGTCAACAGATGTAGATCTAAATAAATCTAATGTTTCATATATTCATTCCGTTCAGAATTTTTTTATTGTTATTTCTATGATTTCTTCTCTACCAAATTTAAAATTAGTATGCATGTGGCGAATATGGAATATATTCCTTCCTTATATGTGGAATCCTTTTGTGTGGTGAAAGTAACAGTCATTTAGGCATCTGCTCCACCCCTTCTGCTACCAAAATGCACTGCAAAAGTGTTAAAATAACGCCCAAAACTTTATTTTATCACAGTAATAGATAAAATAAAGTCTGTGATGTTAAAAAAACACTTGCTTAAGGAACGTTACACTGCGTGTGTATTCACGATTCCGGCTTTTGTGAATTGCATGTTTCAGCCAGGAAAATAAAGAGTGGTAAAATACGGATAGATAAATTAACTTCTACTCTCATAACGCTGAACTTTGTGAATTGACCCCAATGTTTTTTATTATATAGTTCCTCTTTTTCTTTAAAAAAAATTGTGAGCGATGAGTCAGTGCTGTGATATTTACTTTGCATTCTGAAAACAAGGGACTTCTTTTGGTACAACTGAAACAGCTGAATATGTGAAAGGGAGACTAGTTACAGTTCAACAGTTATTGAATGAAATGGCTGTGTTTTGTTTTTTCTTAATCCACTGGCACCATGCTAATTATTACATAGCCTCTAGAAAGTAGAAACAATTACTCAGAAATAACTGAGCTGGGCTCTTTATGGAAAGTAAATTATTTTATTTGTTATAAACAGTAAAATTAGATTTGTTGGAGCATAAAAGCCTTATGTTCAGCTTACGTCTTTTATATAAAATGATATTACTAGCATTTAATAAACAGAATACAGATGTTTCATTTTTAGTACATACTTAACCTGTAAACAAGGCACTCACAGTCTATTCTAAATGTGGAGATACAATCCAAACAAAGGCTCTGTATCCAAGTGAACTTTAAGGCCTGCAGTGCAGGCTGGACCCAAGCCAAGTTTTATGTGATAAAAGGATAAAGTGCATTTAAGATATAAGCAATTTATTGATTTACTGAAATGAAGGTATTCTCTTGCCAGGACAATAGCATTAAAATTCAATGGTAGCATCTGACTTTAAAGAAATAATTATAGTTATCTCACAAGTAATATTCCTGAATGGTTATTGGTCTTTAGTTCTGTACTTTTTTCACAGAAATTAAAAGTAGTATTTTATAATTTTCAATATCTAGTCTGTGATGATAATTACATTTTGTTCATTATGGTTGCAGAATTATACAATGTTCAAAGTTTGTAATTTTATCTAGATTTTATTTGTAACTTCTGAGTAGCAGCTTCCTACATTATCGATAATGTATGTGGGAACATTTAAACTACAATAGGCAAAGTGTTTCTTTAAATGAGGGTCTAAAAAAACGTTGCCTAGATGTATGTATAGAAATGTTTTTGAAAAGGTAAAGGTTATGCAGATGAATAGAAATTTTGTCAGCTTGTGTTACCAAATTCGACTAAATTGTGGAAAAGTAACATTTATTTAGTCAGTATGTGCTACTATGTATCATTAAAATGTTTTTCAACCAATAGGCTGCATACTTCTCATGGTCTATATTCCAATAACTGACATTTTGCTGTCACCCAACTGGGGACAAATAACATTATTTTGCTAGACATATTTAAAACATATTGCATTTATTATTTTCAAGTGTCCACTTAAAATAAAATGTTCTTTGATTTTCTGAACAAAGCCATTTTGCAGCTTAAAAGTATTATTTCTATGAAGCAACTAATCACTACTCTTCTAAGAAATTACAGTGGCTAAGTAGTTAGCAATGTCACTAACGACATTGTGAATTTTAATTTTCTTCCTTTTCTTGTACGGGTTACGTAAATGTACTCGAGTTTTCAAGGCCAGACTGGTCATTTAATTGGTACCTGACCAACTAGCCCTGGAATAGGTATGTATGGTAAAAACATACGTTCTTTAGTGGACATACTATTTGTGTAGCTGAAAAAGGGCCCTCTGGGTTAAGGGGTAGATTTGGATCAGATTAGTGTTGCAACCTCTTCTTGTGTCTTGTAGAGCTTATTTATATCTATCTGACAATCAATACATAGTGAGTAAGTGTTTTTACTGGCCAGTAGTTTATATCGAGGCCAAAAAAATTGGTCTTGCATAGGAGCCCCTTGGTGACTGTATCTTCAACTGACTATATTGTAAACATCTTTAAATCAGTGGCTAATGTGAGCAGTTCTATGTACTTTATAATGCTCCATGTAAGGCTGATTATAGCAAAAGCACAACACATGGCAGTGCAGAAAAAATGCTCAGGCATGAGACCACACTAACATTCAGAATTTAGGTGAAGTTAAAAAATATCTACATTCTTCAGTGTTGTTGTATTGACCTGCATTTTCCTAGTCAGGTCATGTGAACAAGAGCCATTACAATGCATGTAAAAGAAAATGTCAGTATTCATACATTAACAAATACTGAAATCCTGTATCGGGCATGACCTAAAATGTGGGAAGTAATGATGAATACTCCCTACAGATCCTACAAAACATACTGGAATTCTATGAAAAGTATAATGTAAAACGTTTTTTGCATCATAAAGATTTCCAGAAAGGCATAACATATATTTCAAAGCTGAATACACTAGGGCTGTGCAAATTAACGATTAATTTCTCGATTAATCGTTAATCTTTTTGATCGATTAACATATTTTTGATCGATTTAAATTTTTTTTGAAACTCTGCATGAGCGCCAGCCAAGGCATTGGCCTATACACATACAGCACAGCAATGAAGTCATACAATGAACTAGGATCACACTAATCCTGCACGTTATTATTCTGAGTTGCCCCACGTGAGATTAATAACGTGCTGGATTAGTGTGATCCTAGTTAATTTTATTACTTCATTGCTGTGCTTTATGTGTATAGGCCAATGTAGTCGGATCTGTATGTGCATTATAATTAATCGAAATTAATCAATTAATCGATTAAAAAAATTTCGATTAATCGAACACAAAAATTTTAATCATTACCAGCCCTAAAATACACTAAGTTTTAGTTTGAGTAATGCTTAGGATGACCATATAATTTTTCTCTATGTGGCCCCCCAAAAACTAATTATATATTAATAATATAATTAAAAAATGTAAATATATAAACTAAAATTAATGTATTTTTAGCCATACAAAACAATGCTTAATAGTTATTGGCTTAGTGTGTGGCATCCAAATCCATAATGTTTTACTGTAATGAATGTTGTACTTTTATTGTAGGAGTACATATAATAACCTGAAATCTGACCGGATCCAACATTATGTTATAATACTTCAAATAGAGAAGTTCTTCTCTAAAATGCCAGAATTTTTAGCTTGCTGGATGTGTCTAAATCACACAGTGCAACTGTAGTGCAAGAAATTCTAAAATCGTGTTTTTTTTTTTAATTTTTTAGCAAATAAAATAACCTACTGCTATTTACTTGAGCAGAACAAAAAAAAAAACAATGTGTAATAAAATTTAGATTTGTAATAATGGACAGTACTGTTCAGTGCTGCACAATAAATCTTAGAAGTTAACAGATATCTGACTACAACTGCTGATGGAATAGCTATAGGGCCCATTTACATTTATCCATTGTGGCTACTGCAACAGGTGCATTTCAGTGCATTGGCTTTCATTTTGAATGGCACCCAAATGCGCATCTAAAGTAAGGAAAAATGCATGTTCCTGATAGCACACCACAATGCATAGATGTAAATGCTTTGTACGTTGTAGTTTATTGCATTGTTCAAAATGCTGCAGTTTTTTTCATGCATTGAGGTGCATTTAGAGCCCATTCAAATGAACAGCCTGCCATCCTGCTAGACAACATAGCGCACAGAATGCAAATGTTAGCACAGTGTAAAAGTGTGAATGGGTCCTAATTGTACTCTACGCATTGACAGGTGTTTATATGTTTCTAATGCCAGGTTTTTTTTGTGCGATCACTATCCAACCTATCCAATCGTTCCCAGTGCAAAATAAATTAGAATTGGAAGCTTTTTCACTGAGCAACATGATTTTTCTTGGGACCAACAGCAGACTATTAGGAGATTTCCTATCTGTGCTACACAATGATGGATAACTGTGTCATATTTTCCTGTTACTCAAAAGAAAAAAATAGACTAAAAGAAGAGGTTATATTGGAAATTATAGAAGATCGCCAAATAACTTTCTTACTTAATAATAGGCACTACTTTTATTTGTTCGTCGCTGCCTTATCTCTTTTTTACATTTGAAGTTTAAAAATGCATATTGAAAATCAAGCACCAGTGTTGTTGTAAAATAAACCAGAGCACCGCTTACACTCAAAACTGTTAAATGTTAGCCTCCATTCACATTTGCTGGTCATCTTGGCGCATTCATTAACATGTGACAAATGTGTGAAAATGCGCAGTCAAAGAATTTGTGATGCTTGCAGCCAAAAATGCTGCATGAGCTTCTTTGTCGCATTTGCCGCATGTAGGGTAGACTAGGCTATGTCAGAACTGTAGGCTATAAAAATTGAATGGCCAGCACAGCCTTCATACGTAAACTCCATTGTACTGGTTTTGGATGAACTGGACCTAAGGGTGACAGCAAACTAACAAATTTGTGGGAACGCTATGTACAGTGTTGGGAGAAATCTTTGAACAAAATTTTGATATCCATTGTAGAAAGAATGCCATAATACTCCTCAGTTGTTATATCTGCAAATGTTTACTGTTATC
This sequence comes from Nanorana parkeri, assembly GCF_000935625.1. Taxonomy (NCBI): domain Eukaryota; kingdom Metazoa; phylum Chordata; class Amphibia; order Anura; family Dicroglossidae; genus Nanorana; species Nanorana parkeri. Next base: position 662,452 of record NW_017307007.1, read on the forward strand.
TGGGGCTCAGAAATTTTCTCTCAGTGACTGTTACATTGACCATGGTTTGAACCAGACAGGAAGTGAGGAAAAGTCAATATTGAGAACCCTATGGCACATAGATGTAATACATGTGAACCATCACCTCATAGCTGGACACCTTGTACAAGTGTATCTTAGACTAGTAATGAAACTCAAATATAAAATAAGAAATTTGGCAGTGATGTAGACACCTCACATAGGGCACGGTGCTTGCAGTATGAGGCAGAAGGTGAGAACAACTCAAACAAGTGTTACCAGATTAATGTTACCTGATAAGGAAGATTACAAAGTGGCCAGGTAGATCAACCAAAATGTAGAAGCAAGGAAATCCATATTTTGTTTATAAAAAATGAGTTTTTACTCAAACACTTCAATGTCTTTGGAGCAATGTAGTCAGAGATATTAGTCTCCATCGAGAACCTGTGTGACAGGTTGGGAACGCAAGAGCACAATTAGGAGACACTGACAAAGCATTGTCACCGTATAGCAGGAAAGGCCTGCACAAAGACCATCAAGGCAGGATTATTAGGTATAATTTTGATAAAAGATGCAGATTTGAAAATATTGAAATTAACTTGTAATTATTTTATGAACTTGAATTATTTACTTTAATTAAAGAATATTGAAACATAGGGTGACCTACAAGTTATCCCCTTGAAACCAATATTATAAAATAATTTTAGAAGATGTGGGTAAGGTACAGGCAAGTGAATACAGCTTTTGTGACCTGATAGCTATTAACCAGTATGAGAATTGTTCCACTTGTACAGTCAATTAATACCTACAAGTTCAAGGAAATGCTAGGCTCCCATTTTCTAGTGGCTTTAGGACCTTGTTTTCTAATAGGCGATACCCATGATTATTCAATTTAAAATATAGGTGTATCTTCAGCCAAAATGTTTTTTTCTTTAGTTTTTGATAAAGGCAAAATGTTAGGACCTCTCTCAGATTTTACTGCTCTCTGTATCCCCATTGGAGAGATATCCCGAAACGTGTTGTCTCGTAGACATGAAGTCAGGAAATCTCAAATTGCTGATGTCTAGAAAAAGATTTGCATGTTCTAATTAAATGGAAACATATCATAACAGAAATATGCCTATATATATATATATATATACACACACACACACAACTTACATTACTAATCTCACCTTCTGACAATTCTATTTGTTTGGCTGTCATGCTGACCACCTTACTTCAATACTTTGTCACTGACCCAGAACAATTATGCAGATAAAAACTTCTGGTTTGACCTATTTTTTAGTTTAAGGATTAAGAAAGCATGGGAGTCAGAATAACAGCAGCCAGGAAACTAGCATTTCTATAAGTAGGGCTGCAATGAAAGCCCCCATACTTCTCTTATGACAGATTTACCTGAATGCTGGTTTTAACTGTAATGTCTCTCTCATTGTTTAATGCATTACTATAGCTAAGAATATATGTACACCCATGCACGTTATCTCTCAAATACAGTAATCTCTTGTTTTATGTAGACATATCTATACTAAGGCATCTCCTGTAATGACAACCTCATTAGCATGGCAATATGTCTATAACAGGCAGTATATGTGATGTCCAGCAGTGTCTTGTAACATTGGTCTCTAAAGCATGGAACACACTAATGATCTTTTGGAGCAGAAAAAGTGGGTTTCAGGTACAGTTGCAGTTATAGACCCTGTGGGTTTGGTTGGGGTACAGGTACAAGCAGGTTTTAAAATATGTTGCATGCAAAACTGTGGTTAAGGGGTTATGTAAAACTTCATCAAACTATAACTGCAGGTCCCTGTGCAGGAGGAATGGTACCCTATTTTCACTTATTACATTCTTCCATGTTATTAGAGATATGCTGCTTTCATCCACCACTGATAAGTCTATTGTGTGTGTTTATGATAGCCAGGAATCTTTTTTATGACACCCTTTATCAATTTTCATACGAGCAGAAATAAAGTAGTTCTAGACCATAGTGCTGACTGTAAATCTGTGGTGGAATTTTCTATGAGGAAAATCAGAAAGAAAGAGAGGAAGTTCCAGCTTTGAACCCCGACATGAGCTATGCGGTTTGTAATTAACAGTTCCTGCTAAGCATAAATGGAACCATAACTCATATACCTTCTGTTTCCTCATTACTGCAGAAGTGACATCACTGATTTACTTGCATGAGTGCCTCCCAATGAAGGGAACATTACATGCCATGTAATAGGAAAGAAGGAGGAGGGTTATTTATGGCTTTCAATTATGGCGCACAAGGATATCTAACAATGGTTCAGTGATCTTCACTTTAAAACTGCTCAGTACCATAACTCAGCAACTCTTCACCTTTATATCGAGTCATGGAAGATGTATTAGAAACATTTATTTACAATAGAAAAGAATGTACAGATATGTAACAGTTTGACCATGTTAGTTTAGCACTTTTGTTTTTATTTAATGCAGAATCATTGATAAATGTTTAATACCAAGGCTTTAAAATAGCTTTCTGATACAGAGTGTATGAAAATTAGAGTAGGCAGAACAGTGCCTGCCCTGGAAAACCTGTTTTTCTGGAGATTGCCATATATATTTATTACAGGTATTTGTACAGCACCGTCAATTTATGCAGCACTTTTACATACTATTCATTCACATAAGTCCCTCTGTTCAATAAACTTGCAATCTAAGGTCCCTATCTCAAATGCATGCACATACTAGGGCCAATTTAGACAGGAACCTACCAGGATGTTTTTGAAGTATGGGAGGAAACTGGAGTAGGAAACCCACACAAGCACAGGAAGAACATGCCAACTCCATGCAGATAGTGTTCTGGGTGGGATTGAAAACTGAGAACCATAGTGCTATAAGGTAAAAATGCTAACCACCGAATTAGTATGACTATAAAAAAAAAGAGTGAGACATGCAATGGCGAAATTATGATTTCTTGGATAAATATTTATTTTAAGGTTTCTGATCAGGATTAAGTATTAAGTTGTTAGTACGCACGCTAAATAGTATGATTAAAAAATATAAATACCTTTGCACTAACCACAGCCCAATCAGACTTCTCTTCAAAACCTACGTAGCTACCAACAGTGCAATTATTATATACTTATTTATGGCTTAAACTATTGCATTAGTATTGTAAATAACAACTACAATAATTTTTTTCAGTTTGCACAGAACTGGAAAGGGATAAAAGCTCTGTCAAAGGTTTGCTGTTGTCTAGCACTGGTAACGTCTTCTCACTCTACCAACAATGCTTATCAAGTGGTAAGCATTAATCCTATAAATCAATAGTTACATAAATAATAATATTAAACTGCTCACACCCCTTTTACAAGTGCACTATTAGATACCTTATGCATAACCATATTTCACTGGTACTTTCTATAAACTTTTAGGCCTTGGACACATCAAAATAGGGATATAGATATATATATATACAGATATATATATATCTATATCCCTAACAGTCGGGGCCAAAAATATTGGCACCCCTGCATTTCTGTCAGATAGTGTATCACTTCGCACATGGAAAATTTTTGATACATAAAATAGGCAGTCTGGCAGGTTAGAAGATATTTGATAGGTAAGTAAATTCCCTGATGTGGGTGTAGAAAGGACTCCCCCCTGATCCTTGCAGAACATTAGGTACAATTTAAACAGGCAAACAACCCTGTTCTCCTGGATCCCCAAAAAGTTGAACTTTCTTTTCTTGATGGTGTGAAACCTGATCTCACCACAGAATTATATACTGTACGACCCCTTCTGAAGGACTGAATGGAAAACATTCTAAGTGCATCTATTTGTGGGTAATTATCCCTGAGTATCCACCAATGTTTTTTAATACAAGTAAAAATCTGGGACAATATGTGATATTGTGTCACAAATTGTATCCTATTTTGATCCTTTCCCATCACATTTTTATTTTATTTTTTAGTTTAACCATTTGCAGCTGTTCATACAGCAATGTCTCTGAATATTCCATCTGTATTAATTTATGCTTCATTTCCTGTAATCTTATGTCTCTCTGTTCAGGCAACAAATGAATTCAGTGACATTAAAGGAGAACTAGGTGCTTTTCACTCACCTCATAGTTCTAGCCGACCTGTGACAATGAGACTGTCACAGGTCGGCTCAGTAGATCAGGAGGTGAGCGAACACATACCAGTGTTCGCTCACCTCTCGATCCTGTCACAGTTCTCTGCTGTTATGGGGGGGCTAGATTCCCCCCTCCCCGCTCCAATCCGCCAGCGCTGACTGGCGGAACGGACGGGGGAGGGTCGGGTACAGCTGGCTCTGCCTCTGGATAGGCAGAGCCAGCTGTCACTCACGCAGCTGGGTGGATCCAGACATAATTGTCGGGATCTGCTTCAGCTGTGGCGTCTCAGTATACCGCGAGCAGTAGCTCACGGTATACTGTGGCCTCTCAGTATACCGCGAGCTGTAGCTCGTGGTATACTGAGCCCAGGGCAACAGGAGGACGCTAGTTTGTGTCCTCCCGCTACCCTAAAGAGAACTATGGGGAAAAGCCTTAACCCAATAGTTCTCCTTTAAATCACCATTCCATGCTGCAAAATTATCGTTTATAAAGCGCCCCCAAAATAGGCAGCACCTTTGAAATATTGGATTTTGATAAATTAGTTCTTCTTCAACCCAGATCATGAATGCGCCACCAAAAGGCAGAGCCGCATAGAAACCCATTGCGGCTCCACTAGGTTGTAAGTAAAACTCATTTACAAACAAAAATTAATTATTCTGTAATTTACTGGTCCACAGTTTAACAACAAACTGAGTTAATACTGAAAAAAAGAGAAGTAAAATTGATCTTTTGGAGTGTCTCATTTAAAGATACATGAGAGAAACATGTGTATGATTGTATATCACTTTTGCACTTGAGTGGTTCAAAACTGTTGCCTTTTTGTATCATGTTATGACTATTCTGGATTAATAAATAAAGAAGAAGATTGAGTGCTGCAATACCCTGACCTCTACTATATGTAAGGAATTGTGGACAGATTCCTCTATTAACAGCACCGGCTAGAATGAGGCTGGAGTGCACCTAATTCATTGAGATGTGTGTATGTGTGTGTGTGCCGCGCCGCGTTAGTCCAGTAGACAAGATGTGAAAAAAACAAAACGGAGTATTGCAGTTTGCAATGATACCTTTCTTATTGGACAAACATATTATTTAAAATATAAGCTTTCGAGAGTTAACCTTTCTTCTTCAGGTCAGAAGCAATACTCTATCTACAGTATATAAATATAAACAAACAGAAAAACACCAGATCTAATATTTATTCGTTAACAGGTTTAAAAGTTAAAGTACTCGCAAGATAAAACTCTTTCAAATCGTATGTATAGTTCCCCTCAGCAGGGGCATGTGAGCCCATTCAGCAAAGCAACATCCGTTCCTTTTGGTGGTTCACTGCCAGCTTTAGATTCGTGCTTGTCTCGGTTGATGCGTTTCAGGGGAATGCCCCCTTCTTCCTAACATTATCTTATGGCCTATGTGAGGATGTCCAGACTTCCAAATAAATTTGGTGAAAAGCCTCTGAACTGATCACAAAAACCTTCCAGAAAGTGTTATAGGCAATTTATGGAATACGTATGTAATATACTCACCTGTCCATTGTCTCATAATTGGTCCGGAGCTCTATCTCCCGCCGATGTCGTGGGCTCCTCCTCCCTATACTGCTTAAGCTACTAAATTCAATTGCACAGCGTTCGTGCAAAGCAATGGATGCCGCCAAATGACTGATCTCCACACTGAAAACTACCTCCATTACTCGACTCTGTAAAGCTGCCTTGCAGTACTGTGTTTCCACACTCAAGAGACACTTATTAGCTGAAGAAGCTGCTCCACCCTGAAAACTACCTCCATTACTTGAATCTGTAAAGCTGCCTTGCAGTACTGTGTTTCCACACAAGATAGACACTCATTAAGCTGAAGAAGCTGCTACCTCACCTGGCTGTTAACCCTTGCTTCGCTCTGTCTCTAGCAAGATACACTGACTACGCTGCTACCTCACCTGACTGTTAACCCTTGCTTCTACAACTCTACCAAGGTTTGATATGAAGCTGCTGCCCCACCTGGCTGTTAACCCCTTGATTCTCTCAACTCCACCATGGTACTGACATGAAGCTACTACTCCACCTGGTTGTTATCACTTGCTTTCCTCAACTCTAGCAGGTATGCTGATAAAGCTCATCACACCTGGCTGTTAACCCTATTCACACTGTAGCAAGTTATTCTGATTTGCAGGAGTCTCTTCAATCTTGTCTACATCCTACTTACAAAATTGCTCACTGACTACAGTTGTATCCAGAAGGCTCCCAAAGACTTCCTACATAACTATTAAACTGCAAGTATTTATTATTTTTACCATTGACTATTGTTGTTTTATGAGAATCTTGAGAAGTGAAGTAACTTCCTCAAGACTTCTACAATCTTGCTATAGACTATAGCCTCTCTCCACAACGCATGTTGCCCACCATTTCAGTTATATGAACATTCCAATTATCTTCCTGTATTAGAAAATAGTGTTACATAACACTAATACAATACTGTTAATAAATAATCAAGCTGGTTCATTGATCCATAGCTGACATCAAATTCATTACAAATACTTGCCTGTACGTTATAAGGTATACAAATCTGGGTATGATATCCATTTTTAAAACAATGATTCTACCCAACCAAGACAGTGTTGGCCAGTCGTAACTGGCAAGATCTCGTTTCACTTCCTGGAACAATACTTCATGATCCAGATTAAAGATTTTAGATAGATCTGATGACAAAAAGATCCCCAAATAACGCAATGAGGAAGGGCAAATCTTAAAAGGAAAATTGTCCTTAAGTCTTTGCAATTTCATGGGGTCTAAATAAATATTCAGGATTACTGATTTAGATAAATTTACTGTAAAATTACTTCACTGAAACGCTGAGGTTCCCCCACAATAAATGGAAAAGATACGTGCAGTTGAGTCACATAGATGAGAAGGTTGTCAGCAAACAAAGCCAGTTTAGATTGATCTGTTCCAATAGAAATCCCAGAATAGTCCACATTTTGATGTAAGGCTATCGCCAAATGTTCCATAGTTACTACATAAAGAGGAGATAATGGACAGAAAAAAGATATTGAAATGATCGAGACAGGACCAAATCAAAGTACAGTATTAATGAGGGTCGGAGAGCCAAAATGTAGTACAAAAAATATAAATGTATTAATTAAAATACTCGGTCTTTCCTAATACACCAATGAACTACCACCTGTTACTGTATAAAATTGGTTATTGCAACAACCCTCACTCACACTTACAAAGCATGCACACTAGGACAAGCTGATCAGCATGATTAATGATACCGGTTTGAACTCAAAATACATTGAGGAAGGAACAGCACTAAAAAAATATATATATATATAAATGGTAAGTGACTCAAATTGAGATACAGTGTAACTGTATAGCCTTAGATACTCGTTGATTCCGTTTAGATCTTCTCAAAGATACTGAAAGGATTGTAATACCTGAGATGAATGGTGTAACAATTAATCAGTTACATTTGTATACAGTAACAGGTGGTAGTTCATTGGTGTATTAGGAAAGACCGAGTATTTTAATTAATACATTTATATTTTTTTGTACTACATTTTGGCTCTCCGACCCTCATTAATACTGTACTTTGATTTGGTCCTGTCTCGGTAATTTCAATATCTTTTTTCTGTCTGGTTTAACAGTTGGGGGCCGTCTTGAGAGTCATCTAACATTAAATTTACCCTAATTTCAGGGTCCAATTAGAATTGGGTTTGGTACTCTGGGTAAAAACCCTCTTTTTTTGAGATAATGGACAGCCCTGTTTAGTGCCATTCCCAATGGTAAAACAAGGAGAAAGGGACCCAATAATTTTTATTCTAACAGAGGGAGAAGAATAAAGGGACATTATATTGGTTAACATATTAGGGCCTAAGCCTAGTTGAAGCAACATATGTTTGAGAAAAAGCCAATTCACCCTGTCAAATGCTTTTTCAGCATCCACGGACAAAAGACGCATAGGCAGTTTGGAAGCCTGAGCATACTGCATCAAAAGAAGGGTTTGGATGGTATTGTCTATTGCCTCTTTGCCTTGCATGAAACCTACTTGATCCAAATTAATCAGATAGGAACGTAGAGGTTTCAGTCTATTAGCAATAAGTTTGAAAAATCATTTCAAATCTAAACTAATTAGCCGATAATTTGCACAAAGAGTATGATTCTTATCTGGTTTTAGAATGAGAGAGATATATGCTTCCAATGCCTGAGATGGAAAAGAGTGGAATTCGGCTCCCCTATTCTGCTTGGTACCCTCAAGGTATTGAGCAGAATAGAAAGCCAGTGAGAAGAGTGAAAAAAAAAATGTTGAAAAAATATTTAAAACATGTAAACAAATAGTAAAATAAAAAAAAATATTTTAAAGAAAAGGGAAAAAAACTATTGTTCAGAGCTAGCAGTGACAGCTAGCTCCGCTCAACTGTTTCCTATTGGTCGGCACCTGCTAGAGTCTTCTAGCAGAGCCCGGCCAATGAAGAACAACTGGGCGGAGCCAGCCATGACGTCATGGCCTGCTCTGCCCAGTTGTTTTTGTTTAATGACAGATCAGCATCACCAGGTCATTTGGGGACACTGATCTGTCATTACAACTGGGCGGAGCGAGTCGTGAGAACACAGTTGGCTCCACCCAGCTGTCATTTGTGGGGACAAAGGCCAGCCCTTTAGCAGGCCATTATCCCTGCTTCGGCTGTCACTTCGGCTAAGTCGAGCAGAAGCATATAGCGAGTCAAAGCATACGCTCGGCCACCTTCGGCTACTGTACGGGCTATTGTGAATAGCCCATACAGCAGCCCTTCGGATGTAGGAAACTATTTACAAATTCATGAGTATAAGAATGTCATGCTGAGCTTCCTGAACAAACAAACAATATATAAATGTAGTAACTGCGCTGAGTTACAGACTACAGAACAGAATTTAGGAGCCCTGATGAAGAAGCTTGTCATGCCGTAATGAGAAAATCAATGGTCCAGCTCTCCCATTTTACACTTTCTGCTACTGTCCAATGAAATAAGTTGTCCTCTTTTCACTTTTCTACACTTCTCTTTTTTTAACTCATCAACATGTGTATGCATCCTTACATTGCATTTTTAATTCATTGCTTATGTTTTATAGTTTACATTATTTACTTGTCTATGTTCTCTTGTTCTTGTGGCTATTTATATAGAAGTGTGTCTAATCACCTGTATTTTTGGGTGGTTTTGTTTATACAGATATATTTGAAAGCAATTTCAGTTATGTGACTAGAGAAGATTGATGACATTAACCTGTATGTACAGCCAAATCTTTTCTTTGTTTTGGGTATGGTAGGGAAGGAGGAGAGGAGACTTCACGTTACTTTGCAGAGATTCCTCTCACTTCCTGTTGCATCCTGTTTCCTAGGGCAGGAAATAAAGGGCAATCTCCACAATGGAAAACAACAAAAAATAAACTGCACTTTCATAGCACATACACATATACACTTTCTATCGAGTGCAGTAGAGACACAAAGAAGTTGAAATGATCAAGAAGCAGCAGGAAGAGTGGAGAAAGAACAACATCTACAGAATAAATTAAACAAAAGCATGCACATTTTTGCACAAGGTCCTAAGGTGCAACGTTCTCTCCAACAAGCTCTAACAGCATACAGCACAGTGGTGACTCTAGCAAATGCGGCTAGCAGTCAGACAGAAATGCTAAGATGATCCTAGACTTCAGATACTGTATATACAGCTTTTAGGCAGCAAAACAACAATGCTAAGGCAACATCACATGTCAAGAAGTGCACTGCTATTTTTCAGGAAAAAATTAAGGCAATAATAGATGCCTTTAGGCATCATTATCCTTTCTATGTATTTCCTATTAGATAGCAAATGTTCACTTTTTTAGTATAGGCATTGAAGTTGCTGCACCAGCTCAGTCAATTGTATTTCTAAAGCTAGTAGCCCCCAGTAATGAAGCACATGTAATTTTACTTTAAGGGAAAAATAATATAAGCGATATTAGTTTGCTTTCAGCTACCAGGAGATTCTTGCTTTCATTTACTCAGCCTGGGCTAGAACAATGTCATCTGGAATTCCATCATCTGTAATAAACAACCCTTACACTTGCCTTTACCGTAGTTTTCATAAATGTTTCTTAGTACATAGATAATAGGATATTTTGTTTAGCCCACCAAGCAAAGATGCATAGAGAGTGAAGTGTGATTTATTATGCCTTTATAGTAAAAAATATATTCCCTCACCAAGCTTTTCATATTCTAAATTGTCTTTCCGTTATCGTTTAAAAAAAAAAAACCAATATACTTTTTGCTGCATTACCTGTTCAGTAGTGAGCTAGGCTTTTCTTGACACTCATATCTTCCTTCGGTGATGCATGAATAAGCGTCATGGTTGAAGGTTTGCTTAAGTGGAAGCAATGCTTAGCATAATTCCAACACATCTTTCCAGTCTTTGGTGTCTACTGAAATGAAACCAGGCTAGTGACTTGAAAATTGATGAAGTGATAGATTGATGAAAAGCTAGATGTCGGCATATATCATCTCTTTGTCAGGAATTAGGTCTAACAAATATGGTTTAATCACCTGCCTATTTTTCATGTATTTAGAGTTATTTGCTTAAAGGAGAACTATGGGGTTAAGGCTTTTCCCCATAGTTCTCCTTAGGGTAACGGGAGGACACAAACTAGCGTCCTCCCGTCACCCTAAGCTCAGTATACCGCGAGCTACAGCTCGCGGTATACTGAGACGCTGAAGCGGATCCCGACAATTATGTCTGGATCCGCCCAGCTAAGTGAGTGACAGCTGGCTCTGCCTATCTAGAGGCAGAGCCAGCTGTACCTGACTCCTCCCCTGTCCGATCCGCCAGTCAGCACTGGAGGATCGGAGGGGGGAATCCAGCCTCTCCCCTGTCACGGCTCTCTGCCATGACAGGATCAAGAGGTGAGCGAACACCGGTATGTGTTCGCTCACTTCTCGATCTACTGAGCCGACCTGTGATAGTCTCATTGTCACAGGTCGGTTAGAACTATGAGGTGAGTGAAAAGCACTCACCTCATAGTTCTCCTCCTTTTTAAGTGATTTTTTTTACCTTTTTAGAATAGAATGTTTACACATTTCTACAAAAGTACTTTGTAGAATGTTACTTTGTAGTGCATTTAAATCTCTAGCTAAACTCCATAGTTATATTTCCAATGAAACTGGCAATAAATAAAAATGTGAATTCTACCAGAATCCAAACATATAAGTATCTCCACCTCACCCTGGACTTCTGAAGGGAATTGGTTGCACCAGAGTTTATTCAGAGGTTTTACAGCTAAGGGGATGTACAGTTCGATAATACTGTGACAAATGGGAGGTCAGATCCCACAGTGTTACCACCAATATGTGACAATGGCACTCTCAGCCTCACTTTGCACATGTATTTTCCAGCCTGCAGGACCACAATTTAAATGTCAGCAGACCAAGAGTGATTACCAGTGGGGTCAGCTAACTATACAGTTAATGTATTACATCCCAAAATTGCTGCCGCTATGTGTTTTGTTGTAAAAACAAACTGTTCCCAAAAATTACTGCAACAAGTCTGACCATTAAGAAGCATCTAAAATACTTGCTGCCACACAGACAAAAAATATTTACCCCATAGTAGCGCTCTTCAAAGAGGCAGGAACTCTTTCAGGCCTTGCTTAGTACATTAGAGATAAGCTTAATGATTTCAAAATATCGTTTAATAAGGAAAAGAAAAACAGTGGGGGAAAAAGTTTACAGAATGATTTTACAACAGAAATGAAAATAATACAACAGCAAAACACAAAAGGATTGAGAATGAAGGTACAGCTGCCTGCTTCTCCGGTCAATGAAGCCTGTCTCATCCAATGCTGCAGCATTGGAATGTTCCTCCACGTCCTCATGTCTTGACACTATGTATAGAACAGGATGATTTGCAGGACCTTAGACCACTGCAATGGAGGGGAGAGAGGTTCTAGGGACTGGTCTTAGAGCAAGCCGGCTTGCATGGTATGTGTGTATAGCTTTTTTAAAGTACTTAGACACAAACAAGCAGTTAACCCTTGCAGTGCGGGGGTAGCCTCACTGCAAAGGTTAAGAAAACATCTGCCTGGAGTTCTGCTTTAAATCTAACTTGTTTCACAGGATGGTGAACAGAATAAGGGTGCCGCAGTGTTTTCTGACTCAGTGTTTGGGGTGCCCAGTCTTCATTCTATTCTCAAATGATAGACTACTTACCCTAGATTCATTTTTAAAATTCCAATTAAATACATGTTCATTTCAGGATGTAAGACAACGAAACACCCTAGTGAAAAATGTACTAAAGTGCAATTTTCAAAATGTAGTAACATTCCAGTTTTTCTTTCTGCACCTCCAAGTATCAATGTTAAAATAGAATTACTAAATTTGAAAATAAATACAGATTTAAGGTGTATTTCCACCTTTTGCAGTCACATTTGAGAAATCCCCACTATATGTTTGTCCTATTCACACAGCATACTAAATATAATTGTTTATAATATATGCTTACATGTGTACTGGGACGTATGCACTGCACTGAACGCAGAGATTCTGAGTTAAGAACAGTGTGCAAGTCCCAGTACAGCTGTAAATAGCAGGATTTGCGTACATACTCATACAGCTGTGTCTTCAGGCAGACTGTCATTGATTTGTACAAGCTGGCTGCATATAGCTGTATGGTGCCCCTGTCACTCCTGGCAAGAGAAAAACACCATGATGTTTGCTGTACAGCCCCCTTTTGCAGCCATGGGCAAAACCTCTTCGTTGTTTTATACATAGGACTCTATGGGAAGCTTCAAGGTGCATTAACATCAATGCAGAACCCAAGCTTTGAGCTATTTAACCCTTTGTTAGGACAGACAATATTCAAATCCAGTTTACAACTAACAATATGATCTGCTAGTACATTACAGACATGATTAATTATTGTAAACATACTCCAGAGCCCTCTCCTAAACCTGACAAAGCAGGAACAAGCACAGTAGGTTTTTAAAGCAAGTAATAAGCACTTAACATTTTTTAAGTTATATTTGTTAAAGGCAACATGTAACAAATATAAAGTAGGTGTTATGCCAATTTGGCTGCAAAAGTGGAAAAACACCTTAAGTTTCTATCAGAGTTAGGTAACAGCAAGTTGTCATATTGAAGGGGGGTGCCAACTTTCTGTTCCCTCCTGTGCATTGGGAGGTATCCAGTTAATTTATTGCGTGTAAAGTGATATAAATAGGTTTTGAGTTGGACTACCCACTATATACAGTGTACTGTGATTGAGAAGGTCAGAGAGGTACTCTTTTGCATCAAGAAGTCTTTCCTTATACCCAACTGGCACGTCAGGGCTTTGCAGGAGGAGCCTTAAGAGCTCTGCAAAGTGCTGCTATGTGAGAAGCTGCATTAGTGGACTCCAGTGTCAAGAGAGCACTTCAGAGTTGTGCATGCCCTACCAGATGTTTGATTATGGATTACTGTATGTTGCTGTCAAATGCCTGAGCATACCAGAGTTTTCTACCTGAAACCCCTATAGGTTTGGGACCTTTCTGCAATTGTTTAGTGTAGTGTATGAGACTTATGTGAATTCTAAACTGCACTATAGGTGGTCACAGCAGGAGAAAGGGTCATATAATACATCAGACTGTGTTGCTTTGTATGACATTTGTATTGTATTATCAGTTTGCTGTTACAGTCATTTTGGGGCAGTTAGTACAGTGTCAACAGTTCTTTTTTCAGTGTTCATGTTCTGTAGAGGCCCTACCAATTAAGAACACCTAGGCGAAAAACGTCCAGCCATGTACACACACTCCCTGGGACTTTTCATGATAAAGTTCAGTGGGATTTAATTCTCTACTGGAATTTGATTGCCAGTAGAATGCCATCTGTATGAATAATATCAGTCATATTTTGTCCTAATCTACCTGTAGATTTACAGTTGTCAGCCATTGACTGATACCTATTGTAGAGACATGGCTGATAAAATTCATAGATCAAATGAGAACAGTGTTCATGTTCTATAGAGGCCCTACCAATTAAGAAAACCTAGGCGAAAACCATCCAGCCATGTACACACATTCCCTGGGATTTCTCATAATAAGGTTCAGTGGAATTGAATTCTAGCAATTTTTGCCACAAGAATGCCATCTGTATGAATAATATCAGTCATATTTTGTACTAATCTACCTGTAGATTTACAGTTGTCAGCCATTGACTGATACCTACTGTAGAGACATGGCTAATAAAATTCATAGACCAAATGAGAACTAATGACTGGCAATTTGCTAAATGTATGTTAATATCAAAATATTAAATGTTTCCTCATTTCCCCATCAAAACTCCTTAAAGCTGGCCATACACAGCTCTGATTTTGGATGATTACAACAAAGGTTTTGGATGTTTTTTCAGGGATTTAAGAAGACATGCTCCAACGGCTACTTGAATATAATAAGTGGCCATGAGAGATTTCTCCATCCATGCTGTTTGGGGTGGATATGGGAATAAAGTGGTTTTCTTTCATTTAGCCGTGGACTGCACAAGTAAAAAACTAAACATGTATGGTGAACTTAGATCTTTTTTGACATTTTATTGCAATTTGAATGCTAGATATGTTGTGCAGTATAGCACCACACTACATTGAATGCACCACACTGCTATGGATGAATGGACTGATTACAAAGCTGACATAGCAATCAATGCCTTTGTAGATAAACAAGATCATATGATCCCCACACCAGCAAAGACATAGCTCACATTAACACTTACACCAACCCTAATCATGATCACCATGTCAGCACTGATGTGGTGAACACATGGCTTCCTTGGGAAAAAAAAGGACTATGGTTAGCATTGGCGTTAACTTAAGTGTTACATTTATGGTTAGCATTTATCTGTACTCAATATCTACTGTGATGTTCTCAGTTAACAATGGTAATCTCTCCTACGAAGCAGTCTCTTTGTGCTTTTCTCTCTGCTACAGTGCATGAACTCCACAAGGCACAGAGCTCTGAAATATTAACTCATTATTCTGACAATTCTAAGAGTTCAATGTTTGATTGGCCCTAGAGCTCTTTTGTTTTAAATTATATGCATAGAACAATATATCCTTGGTTAATATGATTAGCATGTTTCTTCTACTTAAGTCCCTAGTCTCTTTAAACAGAAATACCTGCCTCTCTTATTGCAGAACATAAAAGAAAAAAACTTGCCTTTTTGTTTGTAAATACTTTACTTGTTGGAAAAAAATTGGCACAAAAGAAAAAAATGTTTGCAAAGGTTAAAAAGCGTTACATTTCTGTTTCATGTAATAATTAGTTATCACTTAATTTTTCTGCTTGCTCCCATTATGTCATTAAATTTTTTAATAATTAAAGATGGTAATAATAGAGCAGTTTATTTATATATACACAAAGATCTCCAACTTTTTTCTGGCACGATTAAACTTTCTGGTGCCAAGAACTCCATCAATGTCAACTGCTATTGAGTATTCAGCACTCTTTACATTACACTAACCTCTTTTTCATGGAAATAATTGATTTAACATTATTAAGAAATATGCATTGGCCTCCTTAGTTGGCAAGCATTCATCTATATATGTATAGTTATAGCACAGTGCCCATGGGAACAGTGTGGACTGCTTAACTTAAAATGCTTTGGACAATAACTGAAAATGTTTTTGCAATATAGTAATCAGAGCCTAAACTATTTCCTTTCCAATGCTTATGTAGATAAACAGAAAATCCACTATATAATTTTAATAGCAGAAACATACAGTTAAAAGATGCATAGCAAATGATGTTATGTTACTACTGGAGGACAGCTAACAATATAACATATTTACACTACAGCTTATATTTACCAGCATAGTGCAATGAATACCGATATGCAGTGGTTCATAACAGGCAAGCAAAAATTAACTTTAATTGATTTGACTGCATCAAACTGCAGTTTATTTTGTATTGTATTATATCCTAAAATGCTGCTGGACCTGTTTTCTGTTGCTTCCAAATCCTCATGGTTTCATTATTTAATCACAAATGGGAAACAAATAATAAAGAAGGAAAATAGAAAAACAGAACTAAAAATTCAAATAAAAACAAGGGTAGTTTAATTTCCAAAAAGCTAACTTACACTTTACTTAAACATATACAGTGTACAGTATGTACTACTTCTAATTTAACAAATAAGAAAAATCAGTTAATCTATATATTCAGTGGGATGTAGTCTGGGTATGGCATGATTGCAGTGTGTCCATTTGGGGCAATAAAAAGCTTAGATAATTGCAGGCAGCAGCTAGCACAAAGAATCTGATGCAATGTTTTCTCACAGTCATGATGATGTGAAATCAAAACCCTGCCAAAGATATTTCTCCTTGCTTCCTGTGGAGGAGACACTCGCCATATCAGAGGAAATCCCCCTATTGGCAACACATATATTAAGGGGGTTATTGATGAAGAAGCTGAAGAATCCAACCATACCTTCAACTGATCCTTCAGCTCTCTTTGGCCGCCGGAGCTCTTTGATTCGGTGGAACTGAAGGGTTGCTGTATGGGCTATTTACTATAGCCCATACAGCAGCTGAAGGCGGCCGAGTGGCTAAGCCGAGCCGAAGGCATATGCTTCGGCTCAACTAGGCCAAAGTGACACCCGAAGGCAGGCCGTAAGCCCCACAAATGACAGCTGGGAGGAGCCAACTGTGATCTCACGGCTGGCTCCGCCCAGTTGTAATGACAGATCAGCGTCCCCAAATGACATGGGGATGCTGATCTGCCATTAAACAATAACAACTGGGCGGAGATGGCCGTGATGTCACCGAGCAGAATAGCCTAACCAAATGCCGCTCAGTGGAATTTGGGAATTCACTCACTGCCCCTATGTGAATAGGAGTGAATGGCAGCGAGTGAGCTGCTGGAGCTTTGGCTCAGCCGAAGATGTTGGGATGTTGGGTCGGCTGATGTCCCAATGTCCAGATGTTGGGTCGGCTGAGTCGAAGTCCTTCTACACTTCGGCTCAGCTCACCCGAAGTGGTCAAGGATATATTGTACTATGTACTATGCATATTATTTCAATACAAAAGAGCCCTAGGGCCAATGAAACATTGAACTCTTAGGGGTCTGTTCACTAAGCTGCCATAGGCAGCCGAGTGACTAACCAACCCGAAGTGAGCCGAACCCTGTTCGGCTATTCACTTTAGGCTGGTACGGCTGATTCTAGTCGTAGAACGACTGAAATCAGCCGTACATCGGGTGGCTTCGGCTGGCTTCGGGGTGGCCGAACATGCTCGGCTGACCCGAAGTGCAGAAGTAGTTCAAGGGGATCAGCTAAGCCGAACCTCGCGGCATTCGGCTCGGCTGTTCTGCTCGGTACCTCTGTGGTAACGAGCATAATAGAAAAACAGTTAAAGTAGTAAATAGTAAAATAGAAACAGATTGAGCGGAGCTAGCAGTGACAGCTAGCTCCGCCCAACTGTTTTCTATTGGCCGGGCGGTTCTGCTGCCGTCAGAATAAAAAAAAGATGCAATATATACTTTGCTATTGGCAATGGAAAATTGAAATAGCCAATAGGAATCTACCTATGCATTCCTATGGTGATTTTAATTTTTTTCTATTCTGACGGCAGCCAACGGCTCGATGTCAGAAGAGAAAAAAAACAGCAGGGAAAGGTCTACTCTGCTCGAAGGAGCAGAGTAAAACTTTCGCGGAGAAAGTGTTTCTCTCCCGGGCGGCCCGGAGCCGATATCTTACATCGGGAGACTCCCGGAGCGCCTGGGAGAGTTGGGCTGTCTGGAGATCAGTATCCCTGGTTACCTGGTAACCAGGGACGCTGACCTGTCTGTGCAAGTGGCCGGAGGCAGCCAGCTTCGGCTTTCACCTCGGCTCAGTCGAGCCAAAGCATATGCCTTCGGCTCGACTGAGCCGCTCGGCCGACTTCGGGAGCTGTATGGGCTATAGTGATAGCCCGTAAAGCAGCCCTTTGGTTCTACTAAACTGAAAGGGTCCTGGGGCGAAGCTAGCCGAAGCTACGGCTAGATCCCTCAGCAGCTTAGTGAATAGACCCCTTAGAATTGTCAGAATAATGAGTTAATATTTCAGAGCTCTGAGAACACCATAGTAGATATTGAGGACAGATGAATGCTAACCATAAATGTAACACTTAAGTTAACGCCAATGCAAACCATAGCCCTTTTTTCCCCCAAGAAAGCCATGTGTTCACCACATCAGAGCTGACATGGTGATCATGATTAGGGTGACCTAAGTGCTGCCGATGTATGGCTAATTTTAGCCAATGTATGTCTGAAATCAGCCGTACTGTGCCGGAGTGAATAGCCGAATGTTGTTTGGCTCACTTCACTTTGGCTGGGTTATTTACTCAGGTGCTTTCGGCAGTTTTTTGTGAATAACCCCCTAAGAAAAACAAAGAGCCTAGCTCTTCTCTGTTCTAATGAAAATGATGTGCCATTGTTGGGGACAGCTCTCCTTACATTCAATCCTAATTACTTTACTCTGTACAAAACTCAATATATATTGTGGAACTATTTTTTTTTTTAATTTGTTACCTTGCCCCCTTGAAAATGAAAAAATATCTTTTGCTGCAGGGTTTTACTACCTAGGGGTGTGTCATCATGCAGCATGGGCTCACAGTACTTATCATTATGTGAGAGTTGCTCAATCCAGGAAGAAGGATCGCCCATCACAGCCTCCCAAGAAAAAGAGAAAGGACCTGTCCAAGTCATTGGATTGGCCTGAAGATTACAAGAAAAAGAGTGTTTATAAGGGTATTGTTAAGAAAAAAAGGATCCAAGGGGGCTTTAGGAAGAGAGAGAGAGACTTATTAGTACAGCAATAAAATACCAGTGGATTTTGTGTCACAGAACCTGTATTTGCTCTTTTCTATTAGATTAAGGTGTCCTTAACCTTCTGTCTTTAATCCTTCATGTAGTTTTCACTTCCAGTTTAATACAAGAATGTGTGAAAACCAATTTACTCTATACAAGGACAATGTACATTCAACTTTTGAACTTATGAGTACATATCTTTTCTGGTAAACATGATTCAGGCTATTGGGGAACATACTGACTGTGACATGATTTCTTCTGCTGTAAGTGCGATGCAATTCATAGAAACTCTTCGGAAAGAATTCACTGCACGTTCTGTGGATTTTTTTCTTAGTGCTTTCTTCTTGACTTATGTGAGATATTTTGTCTGTCAAAAACATAGTGAAAATCCTGCAAAGCATTAGGACTAAATAGCAGCAGCTTCAAAGACCATGAGAGTTGTTAACTTTATGAGAATTACTTACGAGCTTATCTTTGTTTTGCAGACTTCAATGAATTTACCCTCAGTACCCCAGTTATTTACTTAGGGGAATTTAGCCAGAGTCCATGTACAGTTTTTGTTTCACTTTGTGTTGTGCTCTAACTAAGTTATACTGAGCCACAGTAAATTATTTGTCAGCAGAAATATGGATGGAATCTTGGGGAATGATAAACTCATTTGGCTGCAACTGTTTTACAAAAAAAGTTTACAAATAAATATATTTTTTGAACAGAGTAAAGTTTCTAAAGCAGACAATGTGTACAATGAGTATGTATATAAAAGAACACCTCTAGGCAGAAAATACCACTAGCTGGTGAAATAATAGTGTTATCCAGGAAATAATGAAGCTCTACTAACCTCTTCATTTACTTGTATTTGGAAATTAAACATTGCAGGTAGAACATCATTAGGCTTTTTTCAGTGCTTCTGGGTAAGACTGCAACCTGTTGTTTCATGATCCTGTTCTGTAAAACCTCCCATTTTAGGAACTATAGAGGGAGGTTCTTAGAAACTGGATGCATTTTGCCTACTATTTTGCAGACTTGCAGTGATGGCATTAATGGGTTTTAACATACAGGTGAGCCCAGAACACTCTATGAGTTAATGTAATTTTCATGAGATATTCTTTAAATCAGAAAATGTAAAAGTTAGAAAGACTGTCTGTGCAATCGGATGCACTATCACAATACACAGGCAATTAATGGTCACTTGCAGCAATGCTTGGACAACAAACAGTTGCTATGACTAGAGGCATTTATGACAATTATACTGTAGATGTAAACAGTGGTTTCTAAAGTAGTTTTTTTTTTAAACTGCAATATAAATGCATTGTTTTAATATGTTGTTGTTCATTCTACTAGATGGTTCTGTATTTGTAATGAAGATAGAGTTTAGTGCTTTATTTAAAGCACGTCTGTGCAGGCAGGTGCTGCAGTGAAAACTAACACAAGTCTTGCAGTGTTTTTGGCTGCCTCCCATCCTTATAAGTGAACTCAATGGATTCAATGCTGGAGGGAGTATGAGTCACACTCTAAAAACTAAATTGCTTTTAGTGTTTAAAGTATAAGTGAATGCACAACACCAAAATCAAACTGAAATAATGGAAATATTCATATTTTAACAAAATTGCATTTAGTTATCCTAATAATTATTTTTTTGTTCCTGTTCCACAGCTTGTATTCTTCAGCTACCTGACCATGCAGCCTTCTGTTACTTGTCTCTTCCTCAAAGTGGGCAGGCATTTAATGATGCCACACACAGCAGGGAATATACTTCCCCTTTGTGTGTATCATGGGTTCAGAGTTTTCCTTTCTTCTGGCACCGGCTGCTTTCTTTCTTTTGTTCAATTGGGTTGCTAGAAGGAAAAAAGACTGACTGTCCTTGGGTAATTGGCTCAAGGACAGTCCTTCTTTTTCAATATAGCAACTTGATTGGATGATGAAGAAGGCTACAGCCAGTACCAACATGGAATGCAGAAGGTTGGCTGATCAAGGGAAGGGGTGGGTGGCTTAACTAGCTACAGGATATAGAGGCACGTTATGCATGAGCACAGTGTCCCGTATATCAAGGGGGATCAAAAAGATGCAAACTGACTACGCCTGGATCTAAGTGGATCTGACTACGTGGATCTACTTCCATGCTTGGCATGAATGAAAAGGGCAGGAGGGGAACTGGAAGGATCATTAGGTATTTCTATAAAAACAAAACAGTAATAAATGAGCAGGCTACATTTACATAACGGTACAATAAAACTGACACATATAGCTAATATTATTTTTGGGGGTAACCAACACTTTAAGTCCCTTCTTTATTTATTGAGTAAGTGACTGTTAGACTTTACATTTTAAATTAATTTTTTTTATGGCTTTGGATAGAGAAGGGAAGATTTAAGAACCCCTTACATTATTTTATGTTAGCTGTGTACCCCTAGGGAGATTTTCCTTTATTTCCTGCCCTAGAGGTGCAAATGGACATTGGTGAAAATATCCACAAAGTCAGGGCAATTCCCCTCTTAGACAGTCACTGTAAAATTTGTCCTCATTGGAAGATTTACCTCACCTCTTGTTTTAGGCTGAATCTTGGCCAAAATAGCTGATTTGGAAACATTCTCCAATGCAAGTCACTTTCCAGTTCAGCTATGTTGTCCTTGATTGTACATTTCTCCTGCCTTCTCCAAACTCTTCACCCTTTTGTGAATAACCCTGTACATTTTGGATTTCCTTTCATTTGATGTTTCAGAGGAAATAATCATTAGTGCAAACAGAGAAGTGAATCTTCCTAGAAGGAAAACATACAGCAATAAAAATTGACTGAAGGTCTACTCTATTCAAAACGAATAAATGCTTTAATTTACACTTTTACAACATCTAATCTTCAAGCTTCATTACATCTTCACCATGTAATAGTGTTACAGATATTGATATTGTAACATAACCCTGTTACCTAAAGTCTATATATATGCAGATTGTGTTGTTACAGCTAATATTGTTCGACATCCCACAATTTCTGTGGTCCAAGAAAACCAGTGTATCTACAGATTCTGGTATGCTTATTAGACATGTGCAGGGCAAAAAATGTGTTTAGTTTCGGATTTTGTGTTATTTTGTTTTTCAAGGTTTCAGGTTCGCCTAGCTATTCTTGCACAATGAAGCAAAAACAACTTGTTCAGTTCCTGACTTGTGTAATTGGTTACACTCTTATGTAAGTTGGGGACTTTGTGTAACAATATATTTTGACATTGAGAATATCAAGGCTGCTGACTGCTGTGATATAGAGCAGTTAAATCTAATGGGACAAAATTCAGTTCCAAGAATAGTAATTATACCTGGCAATTAAAGTGGACATGATATGTTTAAATGTACAACAGAGTCATAGTCATATTCCCCTAACAAATGCTATGTTATGACCTGGTTCTGGAACTACCCACTTTCCTGCTGCTAAAATTCTTTTTTTTGTTTACCTGGCAGGAATTATGTATAATTGTATAATTGTAACCTTGGCTGAACCTCATGTCATATAGAGAGAAAAACACTGACTCATGAATTTGCCTTGGATAACATTTTTCAGAGAAAACAAAAGACTCAAATGCTTCTTCTAGTCCAAAATAAATATATCTTACAATTTACTCTATTGATTAGCCATATCATTTACATATTTGAAGTCTTGACTTCAGCCCCAGAGTCTAACACCTCCATTCCATCCAAAGGGTCATAATAATGTTTTTTTCTATTCCAGAGATGTATCTCTTTCCTACAAAATTCCCACATTTCCTATCCACAAAGTGCCCTTTTAGCTTTGGTTTAGCTCAAAGTGTGCCTATCAATTTTGCAGAATGTTTTTTTCGAACTTTGCAGTACATTGTGATGCACACAGAAAAATAAAAATCCATTTGCCTAAAAAATTTGTTTCAGTAAGGTAAAAATGAGCTGGGTTTGTACTGACAGGAATTAGCATGATAGTGCTATTATTTTTTATAGGTTTATGATTGCAATTATTCAGAATAACAGGCATGTTTCTGTGTCTTTTGATGCTTATACAAGTGTAGTCAGATTCAGGATTGTAGTCATTGAGATCTGGGGTTAATAGAGAGGGTTTTTTTTTTGCAATATCTAGACCTGTGAACTAGACCTGTGCAACCTGGATAGACGTATTGTACAGTGATGGAAAAACAAGATGGAAGGCATTCCAGTGGAACAAGGACTGTTGGCAGAGAGCAGGCATAATCTGAAGATCTGACGAAAGTCAGGGCTTGTGGCAGACAGTAGAGGTATCCCTGAACATAGCAAAGGTCAGGGCAGGTAGCAGACAGTAGAAATATTTGTGAATGTAGCAAGGGTCAGTTTACTGGCCCAGAGAATCGATCGGGCGACAGCTGAGTCGCCAGATCGCTTCTATTGTAAAGCTGACAGTCAACTTTACAATTGTAAACAGAGTCGCCATGAGTCTGTTTAAACGGGTCCGATGCCAGTGATGTACTATCCACACTTTAAACCACACTTTTTTTTCTTCTTTTTTTCTAAATGGGGTCCATCCTAACTTTCCTACCAGACCTAAAGAGTCTGGTATGGTTTGGGAGGGGGACCCCGTGCTGTTTTTTTCTTTTCTTTAAAATTTTCCTTTTTAAATTTTCCTCCAATTCCTTGGAGGTAGCGAACAGAATAGCCAAGCCAAATGCCACTCATTCACTCACTGCCGCTTGGCCCCTATAAGAATAGGGGGGGAACGGCAGCGAGCGAGCTGACGGAGCTTCGGCTCAGCCGATCCAGATGTTGGATCGGTTGAGTTGAACTCCTTCTGCACTTTTGCTCTGCATGTTCAGCTGACCAAAGGCAGCCAATGTACGGCTGATTTGAACTGATGTACAGCTGAAATCAGCCGTACAGGGTTGAAGTGAATAGCCGAACTTTGTTCGGCTCTGCTCACTGCGGCTCAGATATTCACTGGGCTGCCTTCTGCAGCTTTGTGAATAACCCCCAAAGTTTCATTTTCTAGTCTTGTAGTTTTGTTTCTGTTCCACGATCAGTCTTAACATTTCAGACTGATCGCTATGCCTGTAACCAGAGACACATTTTCTTCATAACGCTGATATTCTTTTTCATTAATTAACAGACTAAGGTCCATTAAATTAAAGATTAATAGCCATGACATGCAGCTTTTAAATGTTTGTGGCACAACAATGATTAAACCTGATATGCTATGCCATTAACATGAGTTATTTATTCTAAATGCCTTGCAAAAGCTCTTGGTTAAATCAAAAGTATAATGAAAAGTGATTAAGTACTTTCTCTACATCAGACCTGCTATAATGTACACTATGAAGACATATACCAATATTGTTGCTGGGACCTGTTACTTTAATATCTGTAGTTATCTCACAACTATTATACTGTATCAAAAATATTTGAAGTAAATAATTGTCTTAGACTATATAATTTTCAGGGCAGGGCTAAGAAATTAATTACATAAAAATTATTAACTGTAAGCTAAAATTCAAATGACCTGTGCTTTAAAATCAATTTGCATCCAATCAATGTTTATTGGTTTTCTAGGTTTTTCAAGCAGGAAATGTAAATACAACATATTACAAAATGAAAGTACAGATCAGTCAATGATGCGTATACAAATAAAAGCGTATATAGTTCACATTAAGTGATGCAACCGTTAAAGCCATTTGTGCTGTCTGAATGGGAATGGATAAATGGCAATGAGGGCCCTTCAAGCACTCAAACCCTGTCGGGCAGACTCAAGGTAAACTAAGGAAGGGGAGCAGGGCAAGGAAGAAAAGTGAGTAGGAATGGTTAGGGTGCGGGGAAGGGACTTGGCCTTCAACTATGTCGGGGACTGTAGGTGGTATATATTCCATAGGCATAGGAGGTATAAGGAGCTTCAGAGGACAAGTGAGTCTAAATGAAAAGTGGAAGTCATGTAGGAAGCGATCCATGGTTCCCAAATCTTCTCAAATATGGGAAGTGTATCTGACTGGACAGCCGACATTTTCTCAAAGAACATGACTTGTGAGACCCTCTGCTTGACTTCCGAAAAAAGGACTGTGGGAGTGCGCCATGCTCGTGCAATCACACACCTAGCTTCAGTAAAAATTTGGGAAACAGCCGAAACTGAGTTTGTGTGCAGACCACCAGCTTTTTACCAAGCAGTGCTTTAAGTGGGAGTTCTTTAAAATCAATTTTAACCAGGTTTTTAATACAAAGATATTTTCCTCTTCCACTGAAGTGCATAAAAGAAATTACCTCTCATGAACTTCAAAAACAAAGGTAAGGATAAGTTATATATAGCCCTATCCCCAGTCTGTATCTGTTTACTGGTTCCTAGATACAGCATATTGAATCTATGGTTTTTCAACTCTTTTTCAGCAAGTTATTTTTCTTTGTTCAATAAAATACTAGATAATTTTGTGACCATTTTTACTACACTAATTTCAGTTTTGACTATCTGTCACCTACTATTGCTGTTTTTTGTCACTAGGAATAACTTGGAGACAATACAAGCGTAAAGGTACCACCTTTTAAAAAAATCTTTTTGCATAACATCCCTCCAAGTTCTACTTTGTTAGTGTAGTGCTGGTCGGCTGACATCTCTAATAATGACTAGGGATGGGGTTCATGTTTGCGGCCATTCAGGGTTGGCACAAAACTTTGCATGTTTGTTATTTGCAGACAGAGAAAACTAAATGACCAGATTTGGCCTGTTGGTCCACATGAACCCCTGCCTACTGTGAGCAGGAGATCATGAATTTAGTGGCAGTTTAACTACTACCACTAAATGACAACTTCGTGATGTGATGGCTGCAAGCCTCTTTGGTTGATAGGATCAGGGCCGGCCTTAGGGGTGTGCAAGCCGTGCGGCCGCACAGAAGCGCCTAAAGGCCTAAGGCAGGCCCTGGATAGGATTCAAGCAGACCACACAGCATCATTGGTTCTAGGACACAGGTGGACACCAGCATCCTAGCATTCACTATCCCGCTGCTTGTTTAAAATTCTAAAGAACATAGTTCATGACATAGCTGGTCAATAACCTCAACCAGATTAACAATAAATCCAAAATAATCTCCCACAATGTAGATCCAGCATCAATAACATAGTCCAGCGATGTAGATCCATCATTAATTATGATGTACAACACCCTGATACATACACTGACCCCCAATGACCCAAACACGATTACCCATGCATGATGGGCTTCACCCAATGGACTCTCACTGCAACTGACAGATCTGTCAGTGGTAGTAAGAATCTGTTGGGGAAGATCGCCATGTGTAGGTTGTCATGTTTACATCAGCAGGTCACTGGGGCTTTGTTTATGATGATTGACAATGAATCTACAGTGCTGGATGACATGATTTATGTTGGATCTACATTGTGGGAGATTATTTGGGGTTTATTTATAATAAAGGAATTTTTGTAAGGTGTGTGTTTATTTACATTCTACATTTCTCTTATAGAAAGTTAGAAAATGAAGACTGATTGGTTAGCGCACTCCTAGGGGGTTTGTGGTGTGCCGTGGCCGTTGTGCGGCTCCTTATGTTATTAGACCAAGGTGTCTAACTGTATGATACTGAACAGAAAAAAGAAAGGGAAGGAGCGCAACTAACTGGCGCAGACTGTGTGGAAGGAGATTGACCAAGGAATAACAGTAACTGTTATTCCCTGGTCAATCTCCTTTCACACAGTCTGCGCTGTTTAGTTGTGCTCCTTCCCTTTCCTTTTTTCCGTTCAGTACATTTCTCTTGTGAATTAATAACTAAGGCTACCATGTACCCCTTACTCATTCACGTGGTGTCTTTTTATTGATACCCATTATTAAAGTAGCTTTAAATAAATTATGATACACCGTGCATTATGATCCAGCGCAAAACTTGCTGACTGTGAATTCATGTATAATGTGAAAATCTAGATGGAAATAGATTTCCGAATGTTTGGGTTGAATTCATGTTAGACCCAGATTAAAATCTCATCCATACTTTATATATGGGGTAGTAGTTATGTGATAAAGCAAAGGTGAAATCAAATCCCCCTGCTATTGTGCTGCCTTTGAAATCAAGAAATAGAAAAATTCAGAGGAACATTTTCACTTTGAATGTACTATTTGCATCATAACTGCATGCACTATTTTCTTCAGAATTAACTTGCTTCCATTTATCACATTTCACTGCTTTCATGAAAACACAATTTCAAAGAAAGTGAAATGTTCAACCCAAGGCAAAAAACAGCTTGTTACATACATGTATTAGTGCTAAAGTTGCCCTACATTACTCATTCTAATACAGAAACAGAAACTGGGAAATCTTTCTAGTGTGCACAGAACTTCATTATTTGTAAAAGTTATACTCCTCACAACTTTCATTTATACTTTTATGGTTGCTTTGCTTGTCAACAATATTGACATAATGGCACCCCCCATTCAAACTATTACATTACAGTAAAAATATTCCATTGTGGTCATAAGGCTTTCTTGCTGCTTTGCAGACCCTGTCAAAATTCTAATTGCATATAAACCAAGAAGGTTGAACTGTTACATCATAAACCTAATTAATTAATGACATTATAATCTGTGTTTTGGCCAATAAAATATAACTGGTAGATGTTTCCAGAGTTGAAATTTTATTGACCTTGTTTATAAAAGCTGTCTGCATCTCCTCTCCTTGCATTTATTCAGAATGAATCCTTCATTCATCAATTGTCATTTTCTTGTCTACATTAGAATATGATTGTTGTCTGTGCATGTTAAATAGCAATGAGCAAAACATGGCAATCTAATAGAGATTAGGTAGTAATTTTTGGTTGTATTTGAGGACTGACCCATACATTTCTTTAGACACCTATACAAAGTAAGCCAAGAGTTACTGTGCAGATATAAACACAACATACTGGAACATTATGGAAATGCTGCTTGAGTACATATGTTTTTGGGGCCTTTATTCAACAAGGCAATGGGCAAAGTGCAAAACGCAGTAACCCGCGGTAACCAATTAGCAATCATCCGTCAATGTTCTAAATACTCTAAACTAATGAAACTGAAAATATAATTTCTTGTTGCAGACAATTACATATCATTACACATCATCATTTCTTGTGCTAAATAAGCCAATTGCTACTGATGTTATATTTGGTACTTGTAAAGCTTAATTTGAAATTCATCCAAATTAAGCTACATACTAGAAACCGAAGACATTGCTTTTTTAATGGCTTGTCTGTATACGTTCCTATGGCACACTAATCCTGCAGCTATCATAAGCTTAGCTAGTAAAGCTAAGTTAATTTTGTATTATGGTTGCAGGCCCATCTCAGGGGTTACGTGGCGAAGGCTTTAAATTAAACCTGTAAAACCAATTACAAAACCATTGAACTAATGCCCAGCATGTGTAGCAGGCACACTGAGGCGCCTAATCTTACTGTAACATTACCTGATCTACCCCTGGAGTACCCTGCAAATTTCCTTTGCAAGTTTCAACTTAGTGAAAGTCAAGGCTTGTACAGGGTTAAAGCGGACCTTTACCCATATCTGTAAATAACAACAAACACACCTTTAGAAATGTTTAGTAAGGACAATATACAAACACATACTTCTAGCTAATTGCAGACTTTGTATTCTTTGCATATCTTATATCTCTTTTCTTCCCCAGTCATCTGGTAGTGGCCATGTTTACTAAGGGCAGATTACTAGCTCTATTACTTCCTGGACTTCGGGCACATGTGACTATTCACATCATCTCAGGGGAGGAAAATGCCTTTCCCTGAGATCTCATTACAGAGATTACAGATGAGATTTCCCAGCAATGCTCTGCTGACGACAAGGCAATTCCAGTGTGCATTGCTTTGGCAAACTGAAGTCATTTTGACTTTTCAAAGCAGGAAGTGAATGTTCTGCAAGAGTAAGCATTTAAAAAATCACAGCATTTTCACCTGACATGTCTAGGGTATTACTAATCATCATACATAAGGGGATGCATTGGTAGAATTAGATTTTTTAGTGTAATGGTCCGCATGCTCTCCTCTAATTCCTATATGATAGCATCCAGGCCTGGAATTTGTTCACTCAGGCACCGAAAGCTGAAATGTGAAAGGTAGAGAAGAATGCCATTTGTTTGTTAAAACCTCTGTCAGGCTTTTTTCTTTACCTGTGCCTCATTGGTGGGATTTACTGCCACTCCCCATCTTGTAGACACAACAGGAATTGTGAAAAAATATTTACAAAGTTGTCACTGCAACAAATATTACCATTGGAACATTCCCTCACTTCTCCTGTTGACAACCCG
>NW_017307007.1:691661-747597 GCF_000935625.1 Nanorana parkeri
TACACCTCTCTTATTTGCTCTGGCCTTCTAGTCTTTCAGTCTGTTAAATATACTATTAAAAGCCTTTTGTTTTATCTGCTCAATAAGTGCAAATAAATATTTGTTATATTGTCAGAAATTCTGAGCCGTTCTGTGTACACTTCCAGTATTCGCTCAAGGAGAGGGGGAAGGATTCAGCAGTTTAGCCAAAGATGAGTGGGCAAAGTTGACAATGTCTCGCATTTTAAGTTGAATAAAAGGCATAATTCAATAGGAAATTAGGAGCTGAGTGCATTTTTGGAAGATCTACAGGAATTTTATGTACTTGCAGGGTAATTTAAATTTATATCCAGTAAGTTTATGTACAAAAGACAAATAATGTAGTAGTGAATAACAGAAAATAAAATCCTTGAACAAACTTTGACAGTCTTAAGTTGTTCATTTTAGCATAACCAACAACTGGCCAGACACTGTAAAATTACAGCAGATTTTCAGATTAAATTGAGGGTCAGAGTGGTTTTATTCCAAAATCAAAGTAAGTGTAGACTGACACCATGAGGGCAATTTATCAAAACCGGAGCAGACAGGATCTAGAGCAGTTGCTCATGGCAGCAAATCAGCTTCTCTCTTTCATTTTCAAATCTTAACTAAATAAACTGAAGATAGAAGCTGATTGGTTGCCATGGGCAACTGTTACAGATTCTGTCTGCTCCAGTTTTGATCAATTCCCCCCCATAAGTCCCAAACCTTATGAAAGGTGACAGTCTCTCTTTTCATACATAACATTCTCAAAAGGGATAATCTTATTTATTAACAACTTCCATTGGTAAATGCTAGGTGGAGATGGGTTCATCCATGTAACAGTAATGGCCTTACAAGCCATAAATAATGTTTCCCTTAGAAATATTCTGCTGTGGTGTGGCCAGAGTTCTTCTTTCAATAAACCATATAAGCAAATTTCAGATACAAAACTGGGACACGTAGTATGGGAGCAAGAAAAATAGTCACTTTCTTCCAGAAATGTGCTATTTCTGGAAAACTCCAGATATAGTGCAAATAATTAGCTGGGGGTTAGGTACAGTATATTCAGTTATGGGTGGTCATACATCCCATTTTATGTAAATGGACTGGGGATCGATAGGTCTGGTGGATAGTGTACAACTTTATTAACTGGTTATCACAGGTTAATCATACATATGAGAAGAATACGTCATCCCAGTCTTCATCTGGTGGCATAAGAAGCTGCCATTTAGTTCTAACTGCAAGGGGAGATTTGCCCTGTTTGGTATGTAGTAAATGGGATTATATAGTAGAAATCATTTTAGTATGTAGTATTGGGAGTAGTGAAAGGAATATTACATCAAATAACATTATGTCATAGCAATAAATCATCAGGCAAACCCTGAAGGGAGAGTTGTTTAACTCCATTCCACAGAAATAGATAACTTAAAGTGACATTAAAGCCAAACATTTTTTCTCCCCCCCCCCCCCCCCCCCAAAAAAAAAAATGTTAGAAGACTATCTAGACTTGAGGATTTACCTGAGGCAAAGAACAATATAGCTTGAGTTATTTCTTCCCCTGCATTTATCCAATAACTGAACATGAGCAGGAGTTAATTTTGGGAAGGTTAAAGCACTCAAGTATATTTTCATATTGTCCTGAGATTCAAAAGTGATTCAATAACTAAGGAACCATCAGCACCTTGCATATTACACACTGAGGTAGAGGGTTGGTGTTGCAATAAAGGC
Organism: Nanorana parkeri; assembly: GCF_000935625.1. Classification (NCBI taxonomy): domain Eukaryota; kingdom Metazoa; phylum Chordata; class Amphibia; order Anura; family Dicroglossidae; genus Nanorana; species Nanorana parkeri. The sequence continues at coordinate 693,390 of NW_017307007.1, forward strand.
TAGCAATTTGATAGAATGGTTACCATAATCAAAACACATTTGTTTGGTATAACACAAGCATTCTCATGAAGCATGGAGTTATATATTGGAGTGGCATTCTACCATTTGTTTTGGTTTGGAGTTTGCGAGAAAGGTGGACATCACATGATCACTTGCAATAGCAAGTTCTCAGTCCACCTTTTGAGAAATCAGTTTGATGAAAGAGATGTTAGATTTAAAGGATCCCCTAGGAAGTGGCTTGCATATACTCTAGAAAATATAATACTCAATCATATCTGTGTGTGCCTTCAGGATTAAATAATGTTGATCAGGGATATAGGAGATTGCCTCTCTACCATGGGTGAAACACATGAACACCCTAGTGTCTTGGAACAAATATCTCCACAGTTCAATCCATCCCAGTTTGGATGCTAATTGCTGCAGTGGGCCAATTTACAAATGGAGCATTGAAACTTTTTCTATCAAAAGATGGGTTCAGAATCATGCTAAAATAACCCTTTACATAATACAAAAGTTTCTAGGTATTGCTTTAAAAGATATAGCAGCATGTAATATATGTAATGAGGCTTGGTTGTCTTTTACAGACCAATTATTAATAATTACAAAGGTTGTTTGGCAAATATTCTGATAAACCCCCCCTTCTAGACCCCCAAATATAACAAATCAGGCCCTTGCTCCCATCATTGGGCCCAATTGTTTTTTCCCGGGGGGAACCTGGCAAGCTACATCTCCAATTTCGAGGGCATGTGGCCTGGTATGGTTCAGATTTAATTGATCCGCCAAGAATGCTATTTAAACTAATTGTGTATTTTATTGTTGTTCTTTAAGCCACACTAAAAGACCTGCTCCTCGCTGAATGATATTTTTTAAAAACATTTTTTTTTTGCATTGCTACATGTTCCCAATGGCAGTGCCAAGCTACCCATGCCCCTTTTTTACCAACCTTTTTTACCTTTTGAAAACTGTCATTGAGACAACAAGAATGATCTCCCATAAACTTTAATTGGATTTGGGGGCTGTGTTTGGGGTTTGAGGATTTGCCACTGGGTTTACCAAACATCCAGCGAACCAATCGGTTCGCTGGAGGCTCGAGAAAGAGGCTGAGCCTCGAAACGCGTAGCCACCACCGCACTGAGAGCCCTCACTTGTTGTTTTACTGTCCACCCCTTCGGATTTTTCATCCGGTGTACGACCAGTTGCACCCCCGTGCTGCTAGCCAGACAGAACCCGTGTACGCACGGAGCACAGCACAACATAGCCGTTGGCAAAACATTTGTTTTGTTTCGTATTTTGCGTTTATTTCGTTTTTCAGGATTCGGGCCCGAAAGTCAATTCGTTTCGGATTCGGACGAAATTCATTAGCGGTGGTCTGTACGAATTGTCGTTTCGTGTTCGTTCATAGCATATGAGCAGTATTATGACAAATCTGTTCACAGATCCGAATGGCATTCGGGAGCTCATGAATAGCATTCGGGAGCTCCCGAATGTTATGTTGTATTTGACAGCTGACAATGTCAAATGGGCTCTGCCCATCTGTTTACTTTCGGGCTTAATGTCATTTTGCGGCGAGTTTTCGTCGGGTTTGGACAATCGTGCTGTGGGACTTTTTTTATTTCGGCGGGTCAGTGGGCATTGTGCATCATAATTGATGCTGGCTTACATCGATGGAGCCATTTTTTTTTAAAGGAAAGGAATAGTCAAAAATTGTTTTCAATTAGAGGATTTTTTCTAAAAGTGTGGTTGGTTTGTTTATTTACTTTGAATTTTAACCCTTTGGTGAATGAGTAGGGCTACAAGTACCCCTTACTCATCCACAAGGGGGGGCAGCATCTGGATGCCCCCTTAATTAAAGGGGGTACCCTGATGTAAACAAGCCCCCTTGCCCGCAGACCCCCACAACCACCGGGTCGGGGGTTGTGGGGAAGAGGCCCTTGTCCCCATCAGCATTGGGGACACCCTCCCAATGCCGAGGGCATGTGGCTTGGTAAGGCGCAGGGAGGGGGGCGCTTGATCGCCCCCCCCCCTTTCCTGCCCTGCCGTGCCTGTGCTCGGATCAAGGGTCTGGTAGGAATTTTAAAATTCCTAACAGACCTAAAGGGTCTGGGATGGATTTTAGGGGGAACCCAAGCACTTTTCTTTTGTTTTTAAATGGGGGGGGGGGGCTCCTAACATTCCTACCAGAACTAAAGGGTCTGGTATCAATTGGGGAGAACGTCATGCTTTTTATTTTCCTCTTCTGCAGACTGTAAAAAAAAAGAATTCTCAAATGTCACTTTGCATATGAACGAAACAAAATGACAATTCGTAAAGACTACTGCTAATTGGAATTATGTTTGCATTAATTTTATCTGTAATTCGTATGCATCCGAATCTCCGAATTTCTGAAATTTCATCCGAATTTCGATTCGGAACAAAACAAATCGAACATGTCTACAAAGCAGAGACACACACCACTGCATTCTAACATGTGCGCACCAAAGCATGCTGCCAACATTTACACACTGATGTTCACAAGCGTTACCCACCATAACCAAAAGGCCATGAGATGGTGTGTGCCTGACATGCTGCAGATGGAGAGGACAGGCCATGCAACCAACAGTACAGACTCTATCAGTCTTAAACTGAACTATTTTCCTTGTCAGGGAGGTATTGCATGCTCTAATGGCAGCCATTTGCCTGCTCCAGAGTGGGTTTTTAAGCCATTTCAATGCGCTGCATTGCAATCTTGACTAGCCCCTTGGTATTGTGCGATTATTGTTAGGATGAGAAGGGCCCCAGCCAATATATATGCATTCCAACCTAGAAAACTCTGTCAGCCATTCAGCAGCAGCATGCTGCCGGCTTTTACTCATGACAGGTCAAAAAAGGCCATGCTTGCACAGTCTTTAAAGGGATAAACATGGCAAAATGTGTATGTAGTGCAGAGATGCAATGCACTTTTTTTCCCCGTAACATACACTTTAAGTACTCATAACACATCAAATAGAATATAGTGGTTTAAATAGGTGTCATGACCATTGCACAAATTGATAGTATAAAAAAACGACTTTATTTGAAGTTGAACATACAAGAATTCTGTAAAATTATTAACGCAAATTTAAAACCATAATAAAGTCTCCCCCTGAATGTTCTCTGTTGGGCAGCTGTAGTACATACATATATCAATTTAGAAACCATGTATATATCCATAATTCATCTTAATTTCTTCTTATGATCCATCAATGTGGTCTTTCTCAATGGCTTGCTTTTCAATGCCTTTTTCTGATGCGTTTCGCTATTGCACTTCCTCTGGGGACCAGGGATGACTAGTCTGACATAAATACACAGTTACTTCATTATCCAGACATTAATTGTTCTCAATATTTTTGCATTTTTAACAAATACTTTTTTGAGTATATGATACTGACACACAGGAGTTGATTTACTAACCTTATAAACACACCACGAACATGTATACACCTCTGTAGTGTGTTCCCTCCCAGCATGATCTATGGGTGGAATCTAAACACCTTTGTAGTATGTACACACCCAGCAGGTGTGTTGTGCAAAGCCTTGCATGAATTGCAAGGTGATGTTGTGTAAATTAGCTCTATGTTGTGTTGCTTGCGTTGATGAATGCAGGAATGTAAATGCATGAGCTAACCATTTTTGTCTAAACTGTGAAGCAGCATTATATATGCATCATGTGCATGATTTTTCCATATATGGCATTAGTGGAAATATGCTTTTAGAGACTTTTTGGTTGATAAATACGTTTTGCTGTGTGAAAATCACACGCACCTGGTGCGTGCGTGTGTTTAGGTTAGTAAATCACCCCCACAGTCACACACCGCTACTCACCCAGCACCTTGTGTCAGGGGAGAACAGGGATTCTAGTTGCAAAGGAAAAGCATAATACTAACGTATGCCCTCCCTCTGTTCAACATGTGGCAGGGGCACCAGAATCGAGGAGTACGGAAGACTCAGTCTACTTGTATCAATATTTTCTTTGTAGAATACTGTCATCTCCACTCCTAAATTGCATCAAAATGTGGAATGTATGTATAGTCTTTTCTGGTACTTGATAAACCATATGAAGTATATTGTTTAGTCAAAAATAACATGAAAATAATATAACATAGCCTACATAGATAGGTTCCATATCCTCCTCCATTTTGTAATTCAAAATTGGGAAATACTAAGACTAGCCTTTCTGTATAATTACAATGGTATCAATTGCACTGGGTATGTAGCATAATACTAATGACAACTACCCCCCTTCCCACAAACATCACATCACTCATTAAACCCATTAAAGAGGACTATACTAACAGAATGTAGATAGCTCCCCCTATCAACACCATGTTAATCTACATCCCCCATGTCTAGGATAATTTGTGTTTAAGTCCTTATAAAAATACATGGCTGGATTAAAAAGGAGCCCTTTTTTTGTCTGCCTAAACTTAAAGGATTATGCTCTGCTAAAATGGGCACACATTTTCTTCATCATTCTCAAGGTCTTACATAGTTACATAGTATTACTTCAAACAGTGAATAATATTTTTAGATGTTAATAATACACAGCCAGGAAGAAAGTGATTTTCTCTTACTCATTACAATGGTTGCTGAGTAAGAGACAATCACTTTCTTCCTGGATGTGTATTGTTTACATCTAAAAATATTATTCACTGTTTGAAGACCTTGAGAATGATGAAGAAAATGTGTGCCCATTTTAGCAGAGCATAATCCTTTAAGACATAAAAAAGGGCTCCTTTTTAATCCAGCCATGTATTTTTTATAACACTCAAAAACCCTCTTTAGATCCTTCACCGCACTCAAAGCTATTCACTGCTGTCTGACTAAATGGAAATATGCAGAGCACCAGAAAAAAAAGTGTACTGTTCAGTATGACTTTTTTCCACCTTGCTTTAGACATAATGCTGTGGATACAGTAAACCTGTTCAAGAGTTACTGTGCATGGCATCTTTTCGACATACTTTACCTAATTCTGATAAAAAATGACAAATAGGAAATATTTAAAAAATGTATTCCTTGCAAACATGCTGTATCAGATTCCTTACATCTCTTAACTTGCACTTGAACTCACCTCTACCACTTTGTAAAAGGCTTTAACACAAGATAAAGTATTTGTAAAGTAGCTGCATTTTTGGGACTGATGAATATCAAATTCAGATAAAGTATATTTGTCAGATCATACAAATTCCCTGGTTGCCAATAAAAAAGAGGTTTGTTTGCTTAAGTTCAAGAATAAAAACATAATTTTACTAATTTTCAACAAAATATTTAAAAAAAAATTAAAATACTTTTAGGAATCAACAAATCAAAATCAGATAATTAACTTAACAACTTTTAATATGAATACTTTTGTGGGCCTGTGTACTGCAGGTTTACAAACATAGACATTATGAGAGTACAAGGAATTTAGAGCATTTGTAAAAAATAATTTACTGATTGATTTATTATGTTGATACTTAAATAATTTGTTGTAGTCAGGTAAATATATATTGTTTTGACATATTAAGTCAGCAGGTGCAGTTCTAACTTCCTTTCCTCATGGACTTATATCTGTTCTTAGCTGCTCTGTTAAAAAGCCTGTTGCTTACAAAGCCCACTAGCTCAAGCTCAAATTTACACACAAAGCTGAATGAGTCAGAGGAGTGGCCCATATCTCCCTCCCTTCCCCTTCCTTCTTTGGGAACCTACAGACTTTGAATTATAAAGGGTCAACAGCTTTTGCTGTGCTATCATGTTAGAAAGCTGCTGTGCTGTCTCTTTAGAAAAGTTATAATTCCCCATATATCTTGTGTCATGAGTGTGCTGTACATACACATCTGAGAATCCCTGTAGCTGATTCACCCTACATACTCTTTTAGTGGCTTCTATTGGAGATAATAATCCTGCACGTCTTTGCTTAAATGCAGCTTTTCCTACGCATTTTGGATTTTGTATTGCACATGGTGTATCAAAAATATGAGGAGGCTCAGTGCATAAATATGAGGAAGCTCAGCTCAAAAAAAGTATTGAGCACATTTTTATTATACAGAGGTGTTGATTACTAATAGACCAAAGTTTTTAAATACGTAGTAAAAAGATGTATCACATCAGGTTAAAAATTTATAATGGCAAGAAACAAATGTTAAATAACACTGACCCAAAATCATTTTAGCTTCCTATAAAAAATAATAATTAAAGTAAGTCTCTTATATTTCTTTATAAAATATAGACGAAAACATCCAACAGAGATATTTTCCTAAAATATTAATCCTGCAAAATATGAAAAGGTGTAATGAATAAATAGGGCATTCCAGAAAAAGCAGAAGCTCTTTTCTTTGAAAAATGAAGAATCAACAGCATTTACATTAGGAAAATGTTTCACAGAAAAAAAAAAAAAAGAAAGATTGTGAATGCCCTAAACTAAACAACCTCTGTCTTCCTCACTTTGCATCTGCTATGAATTTCTTGGCAAGCACTAAGCCTTCTTGAGTTTAGGCAGATTATAATAATGTAAAATTTAATTTGAATATTGTCTGTGTTACAGCAAAATAGGAAAATACACATGTTTGCTGAACTTCACTGGATGAAAATTATTTAAAAAAACTGAATTTTATTGAAATTATATTAAAATTAGCTGAAATTACATAAAACTGTGCTATTCTATATTTTGATACTGATCTTTTTCTTGTTGCTAAATGTGTTCTTTGAATAGAGCAATGATCATCATCCTACAGTGGATTTGATATTCTAAGTCAGTATTTACAGACAGAAATGTGGTTTCTTTGATAAAGTTTACTGCACCAGAAATATTGGCTGCTAAAAAGTTCAGCAAGAATAGGAATATATGAGATGCCACTGCTAAGTTGTTTTGAACTGTGTGAGATTTGGGATAATTAAACTTAAACACACACATGTTCAAAAAATGTGCTGGTGCCATATGGGCATACACTGCACTACAATGCCATTTGTAGTTCATTGGCTTTAAATACTTTATTTAGAAGTAATTTAATGTTCAAAAAATTACTAAAAGTCTTTAAATAATTGTATGTGTAGTCTTGTGAATAAGTTAAAGATCTAAATGAGCATTACAATTTCAGCCAATGGGTACAAACAATACTACAACTCTAGTGGTTGTAAAACCTTCTCAACATTTATAGGCTTATTCAAAAGAACATCTCATGCTTTTGGCTAATACACTTTCTGGATCACAAAGGCAACAACTTAGGATACAAAATTCTTGTTTTCGGGGGTGGCAGTTTTCCTTCATGTTATTATTTTAACACACTCCTGTTCCTTCAAGTTCATATGCTATACACACATTTATATTATACAAGAACTGTAAGGTAATACAAATTTGTTGCACAGTTGCAACGCATTTGCAATTACTTACACCTATTAATTACACACGTTTCCTTGATGAGTGAAAGGAAGGAAAGGCACTAGGTGAATCTAATTAACTACGAAAGCTGTGAAAAGTAGATAGGTTAATAATTAAAAGGTTGAGTTGGCAACCCAGTAGCTAAAACAACATAAAAATATCAAGGTCACACATAATTGAAATTTGACCTTTCCATAACCACATTGCTGATTGTTCTTCCTTATTTCATAAAGCCAAAATTAGTAATGAAAACTATGTACTTGCGTTTGTATTTCTCCATTATGCCATTATAAGTAGGGATGGGCTCGATGTTCGAGCCGCACGTGAGTTTGACTCGAATATTGCTAGTTCATGTGTTCACCGTACACATGAACTATCAGGGCATTCAGCCGGCTGTTCGCCCACCGAGCGCCCAATATGTCAATGCGCTTTCTAAAGCCCTAATTGGATAAAGCCTTGCACCTGACCCCAGGTCAGGTGCAAGACATTGCCCAATCAGGGCACAGAGAACTGTGAGAGCGATGTTTGGGCAAAGTCATGATGACTCTGCCCAATCATGGCTCACCTATTACAACTGTAAACTCCACTGCTCCACTCCACTGGTCACTGCTAGCTCCACCCAATTGTTTATCAGCTGCCAACATCTGTCAAAATGCCATTCTGCAGCTGGTGTTCGGCGCAGCGGACGGGACGGCGGTCATCGTTTAAAAAAAAAATATTTCTATTTATTTTGTATTGTTTAATTTTTATTTTGTCGAGTCGTCATCGTCGTGATTGTCGTGATTGACCCTGGATTACATCGATGGATCAATTTTGGTTTGTTTTTTTAAAATAAAGGACTTGTCAAAAATCCTTTGTTGTTTTTTTTTTTAAATAAAGGATTTTTGATGAAAGCTTTTACACATGGGGTCCCTCCTAAATATTCCTACCATACCTTAAGGGTCTGGTATGACTTTTGGGGGGAACCTCATGCTTTTTTTTTTAAATGGGGTCCCTCTTAACACTCCTACAGGGTTCTAGTACTGTTTAGGAGGGGGAACTGCACACTTTAAAAAAAAAAAAAACTATTTGTTTTCCCTTTAGAAATGTCAGTTTTGCTGCAGCAGGTTCTATACATCATACAGGTGCGCCACTTTACAGGCAAGTCATGGGGACCCAGGCACGATATTTAAAGGAATTTTTCATTTTTTTTGTTACCCTTTTAGTGATGTTAAAATCACTGCTCCTTTAAAAACTGTATTTTTTTTTTCATTGATTCATGTCCCCCGGGGCAGTACCCGGATCCCCATGCACTTTTTATGGCCAATAAATTGCATATAAGGCTTCAAAATGGGGATATTTGATTTAAAAAGTTCTACCCCATAGTCTTGCATTGAGTTTGAGTTTGAATTTGAACTTTATGGATATTCTAAAGTTATTCGAACTGAGCTCGGGCCTGTTCGGCCCTTCAAGTTATATGGTCTTCTAGTGTCCTTTTTTTTTATAGTACTGCATGGGAGGTCATCAGAGCCACAGCCTGCAACCCAGTATTAGGTATCCCAGCTTAATCCGCAGCAATGCAACCAACATGTTATAAAGCTAGCCTTTTATTCTAGATTTACTCAAGGTTATTATTAGTTATAAAATTAAGGGGTTAATCTATAAAACTTTCACCTGGCGTATACCCAGGCGGATGATATTCACACGACACTAAAGCATCTAGATGGCACTGACAAATATAGGAACTTCCTATCAATCAACACCTATTACTTCTTGCTTACAATGAAGATTTCATAAATGTCATTAGATAGTATATGCATAAAAATGTATTTAAATGACAACTTTTTCTTTTATGTGTTGGGGGGCAATACGTCTCTTTATAATGTGTTTATTTAACAGAGGTGTAAGCAATATGGTGCAATAAAAGTGTCACAAATACTAGAGAGTTGTTTATTTTTCTTCATCTACTTTAGAAAGCACCAAATCAGATGGGAATGGTTATTGCTCTAACAACATCTGTTGCAAACAGTAAAGCAAATGCAGCAGCTGCTATTAATAAAACAGCATCCATATATTTTGGTCTACAGTATGTTTTAGCACAGTGTCTGTCTAATTATTGTTGGAGGCTGAAATCTGATAAGTTAGCAGTTGTAATCATGCCTTGTGCTGCTCTAGCAGTCACATCTTATTGGATTACATCAGATGCACCTGTTCTCGCAAGGGGGATTCCTGTCTTATCTTTCTTGGCTTTTACAGCTTAGAAGACTAATATGGGCTGTACCTAAATTAGTTATTCCTGTTTCAGTTAGAGGTATTTAAAAAGTAGCTTTTAATCATGAAATCTAGTAGAGCCTTCTTAAAACAGAATGTATCTGCGTGTCTCACTTCCATCACAGATCCAAAATATAAGGGGTTTATTCCTAATTTTAGTATAGTGGACAGATCTATTCATATCTACCCCTCTTTTCCTCTGGGCTATACCAAGCTATTTACTCCAAACTACATACGGCTGTTTTAGGCATGTTGGCCATCATCAGTGTAGTGCATGGAAGTCATTGTTTCTATGGAACTAATGTGAAAGTATAACCAGCCGACTATAACAAGACATGCAGACACAAAGCTTAAAGGAGAACTTTGAGGTGAGTAAAAATCACTCAACCTCATAGTTCGAGCCGACATGTGACAATGAAACTGTCACACGTCGGCTCAATAGATCTGTAAGTTAGTGAACACATAACGTTGCTCACTCACTTCTCGATCATATCCCAGCAGAAAGCAGTGACTGTCAGTCACGCAATATACTTGCGAGCTCGCAATATACTGAGCTTTGAGTCATGGGAGGACGCTAGTATATGTCCTCCTGTGACCCTTAAGAGAACTATGGGGAAAAACACTTACCCCATAGTTCTCTTTTAATTGTGCTTCTCACTGATTCAGTGAAGGTTTTTTTTGGTTCTTTTTCTCTTCACCAAAACCTGTCTGAATATACTTAATCATGAAATTCATTTGTATAAATGCTAGGCTCTCACCTTTAAATGTTCATTATATTTACTTTGTTTTTAGAAAGATTTAACTTGAAAGTACATTTTGTAAACTTTATTATTTTTTACTGGGAGGGGAAACTATAATGGTTTGGGGTCAATTTTATTTTACTGCTCGTCTTCTAAAAACAGTGCACAGACAAGTAGTTTCCTTTCAGACGTGATGTCTCTGTTTGAAAACAGAGGATTCTGTTTGGAGAGGTGGAGAGTGCCACCATTATGGTTCAGTCACTTGTGCATATTAAATTCATTTTGAGCTACAGCTCTAATAACAACAGGCTTTTTTTTAACAGGAGGTAAAGAAAAACTGGAAAGTATGTGAAAAGGATCTAAAACTCCACCTGCTGCCTGAAAATGACAATGCACAAGCTTGTTTGTTTACTTTTTATTCAGCCAGCTTCAAGCATTTATTTAGACGTTGTTACAATCAGGGGCGTATCTGCCGCGAGGCAAACAAGGCATGTGCCTGGAGCAGCAGATTCCCAGAGGGCGGCAATTGCTGCGCTCAAGAGAAGGGGAGAGAACCGGAGGCCATCGTAGCGGCGGGGACGAGGACGGCCGGCGGGGACAAGGACGGCGGACACTGGTTACAATCACTTCTATATGCTCAAAATGGTGTGATCCCCACAGCCAAGCCCATCCCCATATGTGTCCCAGGCTCCCCTGTATCCTCGAGAAGCCTGGGACATCTTTAGGCAATGGTAGGATGGCAAGCAGAAGGGATATGGGAAATATTGATCTCCCCCTAGAAGCATTAAATCCAGAAGTGAGCATTTTCGGGTGAGTGAGCATTTTCAGGTTTAGAGCTGGAAGCAAGGAAAAAAGCTGATAGAGTACAGTATGTATTCAATCTAGCTGGGAAGGAGTGCAGAGGAGGTGTCAGCAGTCCAAGAGACCACTAAAGCCTCTGTCAAGGGTTCATGTCACTTCTTATGTGTGATCACATAGGAGGCTTGCCAGCCCCCTAGTAAAAGCAATAAGGTTAACACTGTTTTGTCAGCAGCAACAGGAAATTAGGAGTGGACTGCATTTTTGGCAGATCAAACAGGTATTTTTCTGTACTTGCATGGTCTTAAAACAGATAAAGTGTAGGGACATTTGCATGTATTGCAGATATTAACTACATATTTGTTTTTGTCCTGATATATGCTTTAAGTGAACATGACATTAGTGGCAGGGCTGGATTTATACCTTCTGCCCCTTTTAGCTAACTGTTACTGTTACTGTGTGCTACCCGTTATCTGTCATGAGTTCTGAACTAATTGGCTCCCCTGGTTCTGTTCTACTAATAGTTAATTTCTCTTTCTCAATGCTAAATAAGATTAGACATTAAGAAGTGTTTTATTTTTGGATTTTGTATTGTAGAAAAAAATTCTTGGTTTTTACTAATTGGGTGACATGACCTAAACAAATGTCAGGTTGTTACTGTTATAAAATGCTTTGTACAACTTGATGATAATAGCAGAGGTACAAAGAAAAAGCAAATATAGAAAATGCACAGACAAATGTGTTGCCTACTCCTGAACCAGGATAGGATTATTATTCAGCAGACACACAGGAGTCAGCTAGGGTTGCCACCTTTTCTTCAAGCGAAACCCGAACACTCTATCGACACACAGACTTTTTTGGGGAGAATGAGTTGTGGCTTATGCATATGTAAATAGCGCCATCCATTCATATGTAAATATCACAGTTGAGACTATTTTCCATGGGGGGGCCAGTAGCCCCTATCTTAATTTTGGTTGCCCCTGTCTGCCTGACATCTTGTGCCCGCTTCTGCTGCCATGAAACCCGGACACAGCATTCAAAACCCGGACTGTTTGGGTGAATCCTGGACAGGTGGCAACCCTAGAGTCAGCACATTTTAAAATTTCTAACAATCAAAGTAATGATGACACATGTCTCATACAGCAAACGTAGAAATCACCAGCACTCAACTTCAATACGTGAAGTGTTACTGCTTTAATTAACATATTATGTCACATGCGTTATACAGCCAAAGTTTCGTGGCCGCGCAGGGTCCCTTTCTCATACACTGTATGGCAGTGTGGGTGATCTACTATTACACTTCATGTCTCTTACAGACATCCTTCCCCTGCTGCTCTGCCTTTTTCTAGGCTTATGTTATTTGGCGCCATTCACATCTCTTGGCTATGACATCGCAGGAGCAGTGGTTACTTTTCTAAGTGGTATTAGGCAGAAAGTCAGGAGCCATAGTCTGACTTCTACAGCAAAAGGAGGATTGTGGCAGATAACAGCAGATAGTGGTGGTTATCTTGAGATGCATTTATAAAGGGTGGAAGAGGTACAGGCTATTAACCACCTACTTGCAAAAGCACACTATAGTCACATAACAATATGGGAGATGAGAGCCCACTGTATCCTCCTCCACCTGCAGATTCTCAATACAAGCCCAGATACACATGGGTAGGCTTAAATGTGGCACCAGTGCACCAGTGTATACCTCACATTATGTGACTAGATAACCCTCTGCCTTGGCCTATGTAGCCTACTGTTACCTTATGCGTTTATATCAAATCTTCATAAGACATATGTATATAGTTTTATTTTTGTAATTAAACATATTCTATGTTGGATGACTGAATAGAGTAGGGAAATTGTGTTTATACTGTCCTGAGGAATTGATTACATGGGGATTCTTTAATGTAATTAGGCGTAGCCAGTTAATGGTAAATGGTCAAGACAAGAGACAATGGGATCTAAGGAACACTTCGGAGCCGAGACCCTTGAGTCTCACTGTCTCTGGCCAATATCATCAAAGGTTTCCTTGTCGCTAGTGAAACAACCAGATTGTCCCCCTGGTTTAGATGAAATCATAGTCTGGGGTTAGCCTAAGGACACCTGCCCATCTAGAATTTCCTACTCATCTTAATAGATTTGCATAGAGGGTTTTAGAAAGCCTCCAATCCCCAGTAGGTATTGGGAGGCAACCAATCGAAGGCTCGCAATGCATCTCTATGGGTATATTAACGATTGAGGGAAGAAGTTAGCTCTCTTTTCTGTTTGTGATGACCAGGATGGGGCCCTCATGTGACGATTAATGGGTAAATATCCATATACTCTTTCCCCCACTTAAATGCATGTCTACCGTTTGTCTGTTAGATACCAATGTCTGTGTATTTGGCATGTTTAAATCTTTTCTTTATATGTTGTAGTTAAATAGATTGTTGGTTTTCTGTATTTGAGTCTTGATACTATATACCAATAAATTGATGTTATTGTGTTGAGCTAAAAAATCTCATGATTGAATCCTCAGAACCATATACTTGTAAGTTTGAACACTTATATAGCGGTTCATAACTTAAAATAGTAATTTGGGTAACACCTACCCACAAACCAGGTTTTGATTAGTGGGGGTGATTTAAAGTGTGTCTGAAGCAAAACTTTGTACGTTTTAGATAGGTTAGCGAATGGTTGTAACCCATGGCAGGCTTTTGATAGGTATCTGTGTCATATATACTGTATATACACATTGTTTATATGCAGTATATGTTTGTAGATGATGAAATCACATGTGCTGACCGCTGATGCTGGAGGGTGGCCATAGGAGTACCTGCACTGCAAGATGGGCTAGTTTTAGCCCCTGTTTAAGTTTGCAGACCCAGTAGTCCATTAAGTCATTGTTAAATATATGTTTCTGGGATTATAAGGATTCACTGGGGGAAGAGAAGGGTCAGATTTTAAGAAAATAAAAAAAATTATAAAACATTTCCCCAAAATACAATTACGATGTATTTATTTACTCACATCAGGTTAACTGTCTGTATGTGACCAAATAAATACATTTACATGTTTTACTCTGTTCTATACTATTGAGCTCATTTAATGCATCACTAGAGTTGCTGGACAATGATTTCTTAAGTGCACTGTTGGAGGAGTCTGCAGATGTAACACCTGGGGTAGTTTCGGCGTTTGTGGATCACAACTGCGGAGGCTACTCAGACGGAACCCTGGTTTCACTCCCAATCTTAACGAGGAGTTAGGGTTCAAGCATCACAGCCAAAAGAAACAAAAAAGGAAGAAGGGATATTACAGCATATTCCCTTTCTTGGTACAATACCCTCAATTTGTAATGGTTAGGAATGATAACTGAAATTCAGGAGTGTAACAGCCTTATTCAGAGTCAATGATGTGATCTCCCAACAGTCCACTAGATGGAGCACAAGAGCTACTCCACGGCACTTAGTTATACAGTAACTAAGGTTAAGCTGCAGGGCAATGGGCACAAGTACTTGCAGTTTGAGTGGAGGCAGTTAAGGTGCAGGGGTCCAGGAGGAATCGGAATAATGACATCGGGGAGGGTGTTAACAGCGATATTTCCGTGTTTGCGGATGACACCAAAATTGGGAGGGTAATAGACACGGACTTAGACATTATAACATTACAGGAGGACCTGGATAAAATAGGGGAGTGGGCATTAATGTGGCAGATGAGGTTTAATGTCGATAAATGCAAAGTAATGCACTTTGGAATTAAAAATAAACAAATGGGTTATACAATTATGGGTATGCCACTAGGGAAGTCAGAAATGGAGAAGGATTTGGGGGTCATTGTAGACCACAAACTGAAAGGTAGTTTGCAGTGCCAGGCTGCTGTAAACAAAGCTAGCAGGGTCTTGTCCTGTATTAAAAAGGGGATGTATTGCAGGGACAAGTCTATAATTTTGCCACTTTATAGATCATTGGTTCGACCTCATCTGGAGTACGCGGTCCAGTTCTGGTCACCAGTACTAAGAAAAGATGTCCTTGAGTTGGAAAAAGTCCAGCGGAGGGCAACCAAACTAATTAGGGGTATGGAGGACCAGAGCTACGAGACAAGGCTACTAAATTTAAACATGTTCACATTGGAGGTGAGGAGATTAAGGGGGGATATGATCTCCATGTACAAAATGTTCAATGGTGGCAGCAACATTAGCGATAAACTGTTTAAAATTAACTCCATTACAAAAACTAGAGGCCACCACCTAAAATTGGTGGAAAAAAAATTCCAGCACAAGGGGCGAAGGGGGTTCTTCACAGTAAGATCAGTTAGGGTCTGGAACTCACTGCCACAGACGGTGATTTCAGCAAAGAATGTGGAATTGTTCAAGAAACTTTTGGACGATTTCTTAAGGGACCGTAATATACAGGGGTACAGGTACTCCTAGAATGAGATCCTAATAGGTTGGACTTGATGGACTAATGTCTTTATTCAACCTCAAATACTATGTAACTATGTAACTATGTGTAGCGGCCTGCAGGCGTGTAGGAGAGCTGTGGGGTCCCAGGAGACAGTAGGCGTTGAGTCTGCATTAGTGGAACGCCACACTGTCTCACTGGGGAGCTTATATAGGGCCAAGGGCTGGGGGTGGAGCCGCTGATCGAGGCGGCGCACTTCCGCGTCCCACGGTGGAACACATCCGACGTCCGAACCCGGAAGTGGATGTGTGCGCTCCACCCTGGGACGCAGATGGCCGGCGGCGAGAAGCGGCGGAACCGTGCCCCCCCGTGCCCCAGGTGAGCGGAGTCGGCGGTTCCCGTTACAGCAGATGGGAAGACTGAATGACTGAAGTGGTCAGGCTAGACGGAGATACATACAGTAGAATAATGACACTCCATGAGGATTCAGCATTTTCCAATGTTTTCTGGCTGGGACTGATGTTTTGATCTAATCTTACATCATGTTGTGTGAGTTACAGTATATCACCTATCTGTGGCCTTTTTTATTGATGGAACTCCCAGAAGGGTAAAATACAAAAATAAAGGAAGCCACAAAACAAACTGTACAAGTCTATCTATATACATAAGAACACAATCTTTACTGGCACACTTTGATACTAGACCTTCATTCCTGTGGAACCCTGTTAAACAATACAGCATTAAGTGCTTTGAATCTTGGTCCTGTGCCCCTTTCTCTCCCTGCAAATTACAGGAACTAGCAACTTCTAAATACACTATAGTAGTTTTGCTAGTGCTACATAAAATTCATATGTTACTTTGTTGCACTAAGTGAACATATATTAATCATATATTATTTGCATTCATGTACTTTATATGGGCATTATTCAATATCTTTATTGAAGTAAAATTAGCTATATGCTAAATGGTTATCTGCTAAAATCATAGTGCGTAAGGTTAACTAATCCCATCTTGTTACAAATGTTCTGCATTTAATGTGCTACACTCCTCAATGTCAACCTTGGATTGATATGTTTTAAAGGTCTGCTACATCAGCCAACATGAAACAATGAAACATCTTTATTATAGACAATTCACAGTATCTGGCATTTCTACACACTGAGCATTATTGATACATTCTTAGATAACATCCTGATCTCTCTTCAAGCTGGGAATTACTTAAAGAAAACAGAATTAATACCCACAGAGGTATTTTATAGTTTTGCTCTCATCCCAATTCATGTGAGTTTGGGGCAGCTGTGGAACTCTTATGTATGGCTAATGAGCCATTGTGTGGGCCATCTTCCAAGATTCTGCCACTGTGCACGCAGTCAGGCATATTCCTGAAGAACAACTATTAATACATATGCAAAGAGGTTCTGCCTGTTCAATTTTCCAAGCCAATTTGTGAAGCAGTGGTGCAGTTTCTATATACACGTAAAAATACCATCGCTTTTATATACCATGAACTGAGTGCTAAAAGATCTAATGGGAGGAATATAAATGTTATACATATGCTTACAAATGTGCATTTTAATTAAAATAAAGTACATAGGTCTTAATGAATATAGGAAATATAATTAATGTAACTTACTTGAGATTATGGCAGAATATACTGACACTAACAGATTTAAAGTGACACTAAACTCGGAAGTAAAATCTTAAAAATGCATTCAAGTTCCCCAACTTTTAACACAAATGTAGCTTATTTGAGTATCACTCAGCTATAGATCCTCAAATCATCTCTGAATTTATGCTGACACTGTCCTTCCTTATGGAGGGTGGCTACATTTGTTCTCCATGGTTCCTGGGCTTGTTGTAAAGTAGCCACCACTCCAAGCTCACTCCCGTGATGGACTACAATCTCATGTATAGTTTACTAATTTGGATATAAATTATAGTCCATGGCTGGGAGCTGTGGCTACTTTACAACACACACAGGGACCATGGGGAACATAAGTAGCCACCCTCCAGAAGGAATGATGGTGTCAGCATTAATTCAGAAACTATTTGAGGATGTACAGCCGAGTGATACACAAATACGATACATTCTTGTTAATAGTTAAGGTACTTGAACACATTAAGATTTAACTCCTGAGTTTAGTGTCACTTTAAGAACATGAATAAGAATTTTGCACAGTTTAGGTGAAGGGGAGAGGTATAGCTTACTTTAAGATCTGCAAATGCAAGATGCACCTCACTTTGATCTACGTTTGTCAAAGTCTAGCACAAAATGTAACTTTCCTTTTGCTGGAAGATAGTTATTATGCTTGTACATTTCATCCTGTCTATTGTTTTTTCTGTAGGCAGCTAATTTTAATAGTTTTCATTCTTTACCCAGCATAACAATGCCAGCTTGTTCTGCACATTTTTCCATAAAGCGATCCTTGATGGAAGTAACTAGATTGAAGCTTCAACTTGATGTAGGCAGAGTAGCAGTTGGTAAGAGGACTAGAATGCAGCAGCTAGCCAATACGTAGCACAAGATAGACATATAAGCTGGCAATTTTTTTTTATTTTGGATTGTTCGTTATTTCAGGATTCAGGTCTGAAAGTCATTTTGTTTCGGGATTCGGACCAATCCAAAATTTGTGTTAATTTTCGGATGCATTAGACAATTACAAACACATTTTCATTGTAACAAAGTTACAGGAAAAAAGTGACATTTTTCTTTTTAACTTTTGACAGTCCACAGAAAAATCCCTTACCAGATTTTTGAACCGAGCAGCAGGGAAAGGGCCCATGAGCGTGTGTTCACCCTGCACCATACCAAGCCACAAACCCTCGACTTGGGGAGGGTGTTTTGCTAGGGGGGACCCATTTATGGTTTTTCACAATTCCCATATTAAAAAGAAAAAAACAAATACTGTCCATCGATGTAATCCAAAGGTCAATGATGTCATCCAGTGATGTAGATTCACGCCAATCACGATGGACAATGACCGCTGACTCGCCAAATGAAAAAAATCTGATGCCCGCCAGCCTGTCCGATCCTAAAGAACACCGCCACAAAATGACAGCTCTAATCCCAATGTCAACAAAGGGGCAGGGCGAGTTGTGATGTCACGGAACTTGTTCCGCCCATTTGTTGACATTTAGCAGCAGGGCTGTCAATTATAGTAGGTCTGCCTCCGAATGCTTTTTGGAAATTCCGAATGCTTTTTAGAAATTTCGAATGCTATTTAGATTCAGAAGTCCCAAATAGCATTGGGCAGCAGACCTACTATGATTGACTTGGGCGTCGGATTTTTTACTTCGGCGAGTCGGCGGCCGTCATCCTTCGTGATTGACGTGGATCTACATCGCTGGATGACATGATTGACCTTACATCGATGGAGATTTTAATTGGATTTTTAAAAATGTTAATAATGGAGTTTTTAAAAACCCTTGTTGCGTTCTTTTTCCAGAAAAGGACTATTTTTACGGTGTTGTGTCTTTATGTACAATTTGCCTTTTTTGGGGGGGAATGAGTAACAACTACCCCTTACTCATTCACAAGGGGGTACTCCACTGGGCCAGGTTGTGGGCCCTTGTCCTCATCAACATAGGGACAAGGTGCTTTTCCAGGGGGTCCTCCCTGGACAATCTCCCTCCCTACATCGAGGGCTTTTGGCCTGGTATGGTGCAGGAGTGGGGGGAGGGGGGTGCACGCTCATCTCCCCTTTTCTTGCTCTGCTAGGCTGCTGCTCAGATCAAGGGTCTTGTAAGGTATCTTAGGGAGGACCCCATGCATTTTTCTTTTGTTTTTTGGTGTTGAGTGTCCCCTAAAATCTCTAAAAGACCTATAGCATCTGGTATTAATTGGGGGGCGATGCTTTTTTTTATTGTTTCTGTGGACTGCCAAAAGTTAAAAAGAAGAATGTCACTTTTGTCTTCTAATGTCACTTTGCTGCAATGAAAATTTGCTCATAATTATCTAACACATCCAAGAATTAGGGACTAACGCTTTAAAAAAATTATTTGAATGTTTAACAACATAAATTCATTTAGAATGACATTCGGGAAAAAATTCAGTTGCATCCAAAATTTTCATTATCAGAAAATGTGTCCGAATTCCAATTCAGAACAAAAAAAATTGCACATGTCTAGCACAAGATACATCAGCAGTACACCATTCAGATTAGAGTATGGAGGCAACTGCTGTGGAGGAAGTGAATAGAGAAGGCCTGGCAAAAATAAAGACTACTGGATAGCTGCTGCAGGTCTGCCAGCAATCTGACAAGTGACAGCTGGCTGATCCATTGTTTAAAGCTCTGAAGGTAGCTATGGGATGAGATTGGCTGTGTGTTCAGTATATTTACATAGAAAAAACTATCCTGTATTTGCCAGGACAGTCCCGCATCTTGGCCCTCTGTCCCACTGGTTCTGTGTTTTGGGCCATGTACGAGAATTAATGTAGGGGCAATAGTTAAATGTATCTGATAATTCACTCTAGTGTTCTCCAGAGTTGTTACATTGTTTCTCTTGTTAAATGGTGCAATCCTGAGCTCTTCCAATCCTGTTCTGTCCGACGCACAGAACAGGAATTGAGGAGACAGACTAGGCAGAAAAGGTAATAAAACAGTATTGTTTGGAGTTGTATTTAAATCTCACATCTCACCAATGGTGTTTTTATCTATATAAGAAATACCTAAATGCAGGGAAGACAGTCCCTGTTCATGACAAATTGTTTTATCACAAAGTTTTAAAGTGTATACCTGGTATAATATATACATTTTATGTGAAAAAGAAAACAAATAATACAAATGTTAACCCAAAATGTTTTGTGGTTTGTATAACATTTTGGTAATAACATCATTTTCCCTTTGCATTCCCCTTACAATGTGTCCTTGATGTACATGGTTTTGTATGCTACATGCTGTGCTATGACATGCTATGCTGTGCTGTGATATGCTAATTAAAGCTTCAGTTCTTTCTTGGTTGGCGTATTGCTTAGTAGCGAATTTGAGATAATAAGCACGTCACCTGAGAGGGAAAAATAATGGCATTAACATTATCTTTGTGTGAATGATTATGCCATGGTCAGTGTTTCCGTTACTTACTACTTTACTTGACTGTGATACCACAAAGTATGACATCCTATTTATTTTATCATGCATAAGACAGTTATGTTTTTACAGTTGTTAGCCTTTTTCTGACATGCCTAAGCGATGTTAGGTCATAGAATCTTGCACGATTTAAAAACAACGTGCTAAATGCAATAGGGGGGATTCATCAAAACTGCAGAAGACAACATTTGGAGCAGCTGCTCACGGCAACCAATCAGCTTCTCTCTTTAATTTTCAAATCTTAACTGAACAAACTGAA
This sequence comes from Nanorana parkeri, assembly GCF_000935625.1. Classification (NCBI taxonomy): domain Eukaryota; kingdom Metazoa; phylum Chordata; class Amphibia; order Anura; family Dicroglossidae; genus Nanorana; species Nanorana parkeri. The sequence continues at coordinate 714,266 of NW_017307007.1, forward strand.
AAGCGAAGCTGATTGCTTGGCATGCACAGCTGCTCCAGATTTTGTCTGCTCCAGTTTTGATAAATTCCCCTCCAATCTGTTTTACGCTAAATTGTCCCATCCACCCTGCTCACTTGACAATGTGAAATAACCTTCACTTGAATTGATGGTGTGCTAGTCACATTTGCATCCTGCTTGTTCTTATTTGCTATTAAACATGTAAATTTAGTTTAATTCTGAATGGATATTTGTATGAATTTTGTTATATTCAGAACCATCTGAATTCCGTTCCAAATGAAATTAAATTGGTCATGTGCCTGTTCTCTGGCCCATCAGATTTTTTTTGGCTTTTGGGGTTGCATTACAGGCATGAAATTAAATTGGTCATGTGACCTGTTGCGGATCATTCTGAAAAGAAAATTCGGACGGATCCGAAATCCGAATAACCAACCTAATCGATTTTCATGTCCGAAATCTGAAAAATTAAAGAGATAAAAATCTCAATCGATCTGAAACTAAACACATTTTTTGCAGTATTACATGTCTATTTGCTATATTAAGTGGCCATGCATGAATATATTTACATTCTCTTTTGTACCAAATGCTACACCACGTTATGCAGAAACAATCTAGCGAATCAGACACTCTAGCCCAACTGGAACAATGTTGGCAATTACTATTCAAAGCGCTCTCCCCCCATATGCAGAGTGCTGAGGTCAATATTAACCCCTGCCTACATGCAAAAACAACGATTACGCCGCACATGTTACATATCGCCGAGAACATTGCACTGAGAGCAATAATTCTAGGCCCATCAATCACTGATAACACTAAACTGATGAGCGGTAAAAGCTTTTAAAGCGTTGCCTATGGCCAATTTTAGGCATGGTAGTTTTTTGTGATTTTGTGGGCGCACGCAATTTTAAAGCTTGACATGGTTGGTGTTATTTACCGATGTGACCCCGTCTTTTATGTTGTACCAAAAAATTGGGTAATAATAAATGTATTATAACATAACATAGGGAAACAAGTTTTATTTCAAAATGTCCGGTCCTTTTTTCATTATATAGTAAACAATTAAAATCCCAGTGGTGATTAAATACCACCAAAAAAGAGCTCTATCTGTCCCCAAAACATGGTATAAAATTCATTTCAGTACAGCGTTGCATGACGGAATAAATGTCAGTCAAAGTACCACAGCGCTGAATAGTGAAAAATGGTCTGTGTAGGAAGGTTTAATATATTAGGCGTGCAGGAGGGTGTCCATGAGGTTGCTTTGCACATTATATGATGTGTTAGGCCTTTCTCTCTCTCTCTCTCTCTCTCTCTCTCTCTCTCCCCCCTCTCTCTCTCCCCCCTCCCTCTCTCTCCCCCCTCCCTCTCTCTCTCTCTCTCTTTCTCTCTCTGCAGACACACATACATCTACCATACATATTAAAGGTCATTTTGTAGTGCTACAAAAAAACAAAGACTCTATGGCTAGGGAAACCATGATGTGTATCAAACAAAGATCAGCATGCAGATTTACTTGAAGTAATTATATGTAGACAAAAACAGTGTTTGTCTCGCACTCTCTAGTTATTTGTTCAGCAGTGGAGGTTCGATTTTTGTTTTCTTTTCTTAGAACTTTTGATTTAAAAATTACTTCTCCTATTGCCTCCTCTATTATTCTGTTTTCTTAGAAAATACGAAAATGTTTTTGGCTGACAAAGGTAACCCTAGGAATTAAGTGCTATTGATTTTTTTTTATTTATTGCATCCCTGTAGTTTTATTGAAAATAATTTCTTAAGATCTCCCCGTCGCTTGAAAAGCACAACTTCTACATTATCTCTCAAGAATGATTAATTGTCCCATTACTGGCATGCTTTTTTCTAATCTAAAAAAGGTACCATTTGTACAAGTTGAAATAAACAGAAGGAGGAGGAGGTCATTTGGACATGGAAAGGTAAAGTTCTGTGGCAAAAAAGTTAATTCCTTTTATTTTCCGATTAGCTGTTAATTAAATATATAAGTGAATAGGGTATTTTTTTTTCCTCTAAGACATTCTAAACTGAGCATTAGAGAAAAGATTTCAGAGTCACTTTGAATGAGCTATAAACTTTTATAGTGAAAAACTGAGCAATTATCACAATTATATTATACATTTATTTAGATTTATTTAGACAATTACTGTTAATGGAAGTGTTTATTCAAAAGGCTCCTTGGTGATTATTCCATTATGTTTAAAAAATATTTTTTTAAACTAATGATCCTTCAAAACACATGAAAAATTAGCTGCAAGTACATCTCAGATGCCTCTAACTAGTGATAAGTGGTATACTTTGCATACAACTAAATATTTAACAGGATAAGAGGATTTAGACAATACATGTATAATAACTGTGTGTTATTATGGAAGTGCCCAGTCATACTTTTTTTTATTGCAAGGCTCTCATCTTTAATAGCACTTACCATCTGGGATCTGCATATCATCAAGGTCAATTACCTCTCAAACTAAAACAAAAATGAACAACTGTTTATCTCTGAATATGGAAAAGCCGTTCACGTGTGGCAGTATTTATCACTGGTAGATTGGTATTCCACATTATGCTTCAAATGTAGGTGTATGAATATCCAGAACAATATGTTTAGCTGTCTGGTGCCACTATTATTGTGGATGCTTTAGGGCCACTCTGGTACAACATCTGCAACTGATCTATGCCAACTGAGGGAATAATAATAATATAGTCCTCAGGTCACTGAACAGGTTCTTGCAGATGCAGAGTAGGATGGAATCTTGTAAGCTGGCACATTGGAGTGGCACAGCAAAGCTGGAATCAGAAGTGATTCTGGAGGTGGTGAGTAAAGAAATGGGCAGCAGAAATGACATTGGTAACACTGGTAATGTGGTAGTACTGGTATCAAGGTAACACTGGTAGCAAGGTTTTTTTACAGGTAGCACGGGAGCTTGGGCAGCACTTGACTTAATCACTTGAGTGGCGGCAGCACATCCCATTTAGGCTTAAAATAGAGTCACAGTCATGACTCTGGAGCCTGATAAGTAAGTAACCATGTCACTTATCCCTTCTGAGCAGTGTGTAATACATAACGTTTTTCAAACTCTCAGTGTCTTTTTACTGGCATCTAATTGAAATACACCTGGTTTACATTTGCATATCTTGGCAGCAACTGACTGCATAGCATTTATTCTTTGTGTTCTTTTTTTTTTCTGTTATTCTTAAATGTCATTAATTAATTTTATATCTTACCCTGGCCACAATTTAAGTTCACACATATCTCTTTCGATCACTTGATAGATAGATAGATAGATAGATAGATAGATAGATAGATAGATAGATAGATAGATAGATAGATAGATAGATAAATAGACAGATAGATTATGAGTACACCCTTTTTAATAAAAGTCAATAAACTTTTATGTTTTTCCCCAGCTTACAGCTGCATCCAATTTAAGTTAACATATGTGTAAGTTTTTTTTTTTTTAAATAAAGCAATGCATGGGATGTGATGTGGAAAGTGCAACATCCAATTTACACAACAACCAATTTAATTTTATCGGTAAAACAGACATTCTTATGTTACATATGCACTGCGGCTTTGTGGTGCTTGGTAACAATATGGTTAAAATGTAGATATTAACATTGATGAATCATTTTATTTCCCAAAAATATGGAAAATTAAACTTAATGTGCAGAAATATATGTCTTGGGGAAAATATAATAATTGCGTGTGATGTTCCCAGACCCATCAGGCAATTACAATCTGAAGTAAATTTTAATTAAGCTGTGCAGTGGACAATTACTATAATGTATATTCCTGCTGCCATTTCAGAGTTAATCAGATAAATGATAATTACTTTAATAAATGTGCCCTATGAACACGACTTGTTGCTATTATGATACAGAGCCCTGTGGTTCCACATCCACATCAGGCCATGGAGTCAATAAGTCACATGTTAAATGAATAGAATTTCATTCCAGTCAGGAATTCTCTCAGCTGTGATGATGCAGAACACTGCAGCATGAGATGAAAAAAAGCTGCAAATTGATTGATGATAATATTAATCAACTAAAGCAATCATTAATTGGATCATTAAATAAATGTCTTTCAAAGAAAATACATGACCGCCTTGGTATTATGACAGCACTATCACCCTGCAAGCTACATTATTCATACTGCGTTTGTTAGTTAGCGCTTGTTAACTTCCTTTATTTGGCTGATTACTCTTCTTTCAAAATAAATGTGTTTTGCCAATCATATTGTTGCGCTTGAATTTATTGGTTTAAATGCAAAATTCAGTGTTAATGTAAACATGTATAGATCCATATTAAAATCATAAAACACGAAGTATCCACGCTCCTAATACTACTCTAAATATACTATAAGCAGCTGTATTAAAGTGAACAAACACCTTAAAGGAGAACAATGAGGTAAGTGAAAATCACTCATCCTCATAGTTCGAGCCAACGTGTAACAATGAAACTGTCACACGTCGACTCAATAGAAAGGGAAATGAGCAAACACATACCGTCGCTCACTCACTTCTCGATCATTTCCCTGCAGAGAGCAGTGACTGTCAGTTACGGCTCCCTGCAGGGATTCCCCCCTTCCCGCTCCGATTCTTCAGTGCTGACTGGAGGAATAGACGTGGAAGGGGGTGGCTCTAGATAGGCAGAGCCAGCTGTCACTCACGCAGCTGGGTGGATCTCAACAGTAATGTCAGGATCCCTCCTGGCTGCAGCGGTCTCAGTATACCGCGACCTGTAGCTTGCGATATACTGAGCTTTTTTACACGTATATACTGAAAAGAATCAATCACTAAAAAGCATAAAAAGCAATCACCCTGTCATACAATGAAAATCAATCATATTTCATTCACAATATATCTTACAAAACACAAATTTCATACAAACTCACAATGTGCTTCTGACAATATATAAAAAGTTCAGCAATGTGCTTAAAGTGAGATAAACTTTATAAAAGTCCAGCACTGTGATTTCAACAACAATACAGTGCTTCAAGTGAAATGTGAGTGTGGTGTGAAGAACTCAGCACATGTGGAGGGGAGTGGAGGGAAATTCAATTTGCTAGACTTTTATATAGTTCATCTTGCTTTAAGCACATACCTGTCACTTCAAAGCATAACAACACTTTTGTTAAAAAGTGTTGCAGCACAAGACTTTTTTCAGTTTAGTTTTAATACAAATTAACTTTCAAAATTAATCTGCAACCAGCTTTAAGTTTGTAAAGCTTGCAAAAAAATCAAACAAGTCTAACTTGAATGTTGGTATACAGAACTCCCCCCAGAAATGGGTTTTCCTGCCATGTAATTAGCTCATTGATATCCCTTGCAGTTTGTCCCTTATTATTAGCTGGGTGAATGCATTTTGCATGGCATAGGAGTTTCCTATGCTCCTCATTGTCATCTAGCAGCTGTAATGCTGTGCGATCTGCACTCACCCAGCTATGCATTGGGCGTTGCCTTTATACATCAGCCCAATAGTATTCATTATTTTTGGCTCTTCCCTCTTCTCTCACAGTGAAATAATACTCTCAAGATTTTATTTTACAATAAAACCTGTGGTCAGGTGCAAGACTGTAGCCAATTACAATTTCGGAGGGCGCAGTGCATTGTGGGATGTTCCACGGTCGAACAGACTGTGAAGATCCCGCAATGTTTGGCGTTCAGCGAACGATAGAACAAGCTATGTTCGAGTCGAACCTATGTTCGATTCGAACATGCAGCCCATCTCTATTCCTGAAGTCATCACTTTCTATATACTGTGTACTGACACCAATATGCCATCACTGCAGCGTAGGAGGAGACAGACAGGAGGAAGCGCTGTGACAGCCGGCCACCTCCGAGGATCAGGTGAGTATAATTTTTTTTTAACCTAGACAAAAAAGAGCAGTTAACCCTTGCAGTGCGGAAAGTAGCCACTGCAAGGGTTAGTAAAATGTGTGCCCAGAGTTCTGCTTTAAGCTTTATTTTACTTACAAGCACAATTTTCTATAGCTTTGCAATCTGTTGTGGCTACTATTCCCAATGGTAAATACAGGCCTGTTTCCGCTGGATAACAATAAAAATAAAATCCGATGTCCCATTCAAAACTATCTAAAAAAGAATTAGATTTTTTTCCCCTAGTTATAATGAATCAGGTTAGGGTGCTACTGATACTGTATATAAGTCAAGGAATAATGTAAATGGAAAAAAACTATTACACATGCTGAATATGTGATGTCAGAATATGGTGTCACTGATACTGTCCTTGAGGATTGTACAGTTCTGTAACACAAAATACAGTTTAAAGAGAGCTCCCAAATATGTAATTGAAGGGATTGCTGTTTTTACTATGTTGCCCTGGGAGTCACATAAAAAGGAGGACACTCTTTCCACTAAATGGTATTTTTCTAAAATGTATTTTACATTTGTACATGCCCACCACGGCAGTGCCTAGCTTTCCATGTCCTTTTTTTGACAAGTCCTTGCTTATCAGCCTTGAAAATGGCCAGGATTGATTTTCAAGATTCATCCCCCCTCAATTTTTTGACAATCTGATGGATTTAACAAAACCATACCATATAAAGACCTTGGTATAAAAATTTTGGGTTGTTTGGTTACAGTATTTACAGGGTATATACCAACTCATTCAAAGTCAGCATAATGGGACACAGTAGTGATGAAGGGGTTGGTGGGAGATACCATTGAACACAGCAGGGACCACTGCAGATTAAAGGAGAACTATGAGGTGAGTGCTTTTCACTCATCTCATAGTTCTAGCCGACCTGTGACAATGAGACTGTCACAGGTCGGCTCAGTAGATCGGGAGGTGAGCGAACACATACCGGCGTTCGCTCACCTCTCGATCCTGTCACGGCTCTCTGCCGTGACAGGGGAGGGGCTGGATTCCCCATCCCCGCTCCGATCCTCCAGCGCTGACTGGCAGAACGGACTGGGGAGGGGGCGGGTACAGCTGGCTCTGCCTCTAGATAGGCAGAGCCAGCAGTCAGTCACGCAGCTGAGTGGTACCCGGCACAATTGTCGGGATCTGCTTCAGCTGCGGCGTCTCAGTATACTGCGAGCTACAGCTTGCGGTATACTGAGCCTAGGGTGACGGGAGGACGCTAGTTTGTGTCCTCCCGTTACCCTAAGGAGAACTATGGGGAAAAGCCTTAACCCCATAGTTCTCCTTTAATAATCCTGGAAGCATGGGTTTCAGAGGCGACTTCCGTTGAGAATTTATCTTTAATGGAGTGAGGCAAGAGGTTAGTTTTATTTTTTTAATTTTATTTTTACAAATGTGTTTTAACCATGTGCCAGCAATATAATGAATATTATTATTCATTAATTAATTCGCTAATATTATTATCATCAACACAAATCACAAAATAAACTTGCTAAAATCAGTGACCTGAACAGACAAAACTGTAAGATGATGTGTATTTTTGATAAATAAAGCCATATTTTTTATGATGTTTTCTCACAAATGTACATTTGTAAAAACATTCTATTTTTGGCATATGTGATGTTCTTGTGATTTATAAAATATTTATTACAGCAAAAAGGTAATACATAATGCAGAGGTTTCTGGTGTAAATGTACATGACATTTGTTTTAATATGTAAAATGTATGATGTGAATAGCCCAAAAAAGAACAATCCTGAAGATAGCTGTAAAAATAACTGCTCAATTGCAGACATTTAAAGAATAAGTAAACCCAATCATTGAATCCTGCATAAGGTTTAACACATTTATGAAATTTCAAAAGTAATTTTCATTTTCTTTAAAACTATTCCAGCCTTACTTTCAATCTTGCATAGTTGTACAGGCTTTTCTCTTGTTTTCTCTGATTAAACTGCACAGTGTGCAAAATAAGTCACAGCAAGTTAGATAGAGCGTGCCTCATTTCCTGGTTGGAGGATGTTCAGCATTATCTATCATTTTCCTCTCCAGCCTTTCTGTCCCTGGCCTTCCTTTTTCATTCATTGGCCCCATTTTAGCATCATATAGACTTTGCATCATATGCTGGATTGTCCGATCATCTGTTGTTTGATTTAGGATATGCACCTAGACATCCCCTCCCACCTATCATGACCTGCCTGCATTGTATAAAGAAACACAGAGACCCAGAGATGTCTCGGGTCTCAAATAAGGTATGCAATGAAAACTGAAAGGCTTTATTTAAAAAAAATTATTTAGTATGTTGATGAAGGAGGGGAGAGGAGTCAAAGGGGTCAAAATATAAGCATCCACCCCCTCTGATGGGTTTCACTGAAACATGGGCTTAGTCGTAGAGATCCTCTACAACTAAGCATGTGATTGGGTCATGGAGAAAGTGTTTATGATTGAAAATTAATCATGACATGACCACACGATCCATTTGTGCTGGTTGTTGGTTATTAGACTGTACTGTTATTATGTGTATGTTGATCCTTATCTGCTATGCATATGTTTTTCTTTCTTATTTACACCCTCATGGAGGGTTGCATTAGTATAACTATACTGTATATCAATAAAAATCATTTGCTAAAAAAAAAAAACATGACATGACAGATAGGACAATTAATTCATGGCCTAAGCAATTGTGCACACTTATTATTACTGGTATCAGCTGTGGAATTCCTATTATCTTAATAAAATTTACTTATTGGAATATTTGGATATATTGTTCCAATTGGACTAATCCATGCCTCTTTCTTTCCTATTTTAAGGAATTTGATGATCCAACTAGTTCTGCCTGATGAAGGGGATCCTGTGAGACCCCAAAACGTTGCATTGAGTGTATCACGTTATGCTGCTCATATGTCAATAAATAGACGTATTTGATTTGCTATTGGAGTGCCAGTGTCTATATTTCTACTTGTGATTAATACAGGTGCCAGTCGTCAACAGCCTCAGCACCCACTTTTATTATTTTGGAACAGTGGTTTCAGGTGCGATGGGCTTATGGACATAAAAGATGATCCAGAACTGATACATAGATTTCAAAGTTTTTTTACATATTTTAGAAATTTACAACTAACACACTTAATGTGATAATAAAGTCAAATGATTTTTTAAGCTATTTCAAATGCTGATTAAATAATTTACAGTGCATGCTACTCCTTCATGTTTAAACATTTCAGGTTTCTGCAGGATCAGCTGGTCCCATGAGCACTAGTGCTTTATTGGGTTTTTTTGTCTTCCCCTGGATCAACATTGGGTAATTGTGGGCATAGTGTTCTGTTTAGGCTTTTCTTCTTTTTTTTGTTTTTTTTTCTCCGTATCTCTATAGGTTGGACTCGATGGACTTGTTTTCAACCTGACTAACTAGTCCTGATATCCTGTTTTAGTGGGGCTCCTTTCTCTTGCAGGACCCTGTGAAGCTACCCTTGTGTATGCAAGTAATCAGTGTGTGTCTCCACAAACATTTAGTGGGACATTGCTGGAGCTGTCTTTATTGATAGTTAGACACTGCTATAATTGTGTCCAAATCACAGAAGTGTTGCACTGGGTAGAGGTAACGTTTGTTGTTGTTTTGCCATTTCCATTATCACTTAAAGTAAAATACATTCAAACCATATCAAGGTGTGCTGGTGTGTAGTGATGAGCCGCACACAACGGAGTTTGGTTCAAATTCGAACTTTAGAACATGGAGAAATTTCGAACTCGAACTTCAAACTCAATGAAAGTCTATGGGACCAGAACTCAGAAAATGTAAATGTCCCCATTTTGAAGGCTTATACTGTATGCAAGTTATTGGCCATAAAAAGGGTATGGGGGATTCGTGTACTGCCCTGGAGGACATGTATCAATACAAAAAACACTTGAAAAAAATCTTATTTTAAAGGAGCAGTGATTGTAACATTGCTTAAAGTGAAACAATAAAAATGAAAAATTCCTTTAAATATCCTGCCTGTCCTGTCCCCTTAAACTGCGTGTAAAGTGGCACATCTGTATGATGTATAGAACCTGCTGCAGCAAAATTACATTTATAAAGAAAAAAAAAGCAGGTAGGAATGTTTAGGTCAGGTAGGAATGTTAGGAGGGACCCCAATTAAATAAACAAAAAAAAAGCATTGGATTTTGGATTCCCCCTCAAAGTCATAGCAGGCCCTTAAGGTCTGGTAGGAATTTTAAGGAGGGGGGGGCATGGGGTCCCCCCTAAAATTCCCAACAAAACCCTTGATGTGAGTACAGGCCTGGCAGGGCAGGAAAGGGCATACCAGGCCACATGCCCTTGGCACCAGGAGGGTGCTTTTCCAGGGTCGCCCCTGGAGAAGCACTTGTCCCCGTGTCAACGGGGACAAGGGTCTCTTCCCCACAAACCCTAGGGCGTTGGTTGTGGAGGCAGGGGGGTTTATTCACATCGGGGTACCGCTTTATTAAAGGGGCATCCAGATGTGCCCCCCCTTGTGAATGAGTATGTGGTACTTATGCCCTACCCATTCACTAAAGGGTTAAATCAAATTGTAAAAAAAATCCACACTTTTCGAAAAAATCCTTTAACCGCTTGAAGACCAGGGGGTTGATTTACTAACCTTATAAACACACCACGAACATGTATACACCTCTGTAGTGTGTTCCCTCCCAGCATGATCTATGGGTGGAATCTAAACACCTTTGTAGTGTGTACACACCCAGCAGGTGTGTTGTGCAAAGCCCTGCATGAATTGCAAGGTGATGTTGTGTAAATTAGCTCTATGTTGTGTTGCTTGCGTTGATGAATGCAGGAATGTAAATGCATGAGCTAACCATTTTTGTCTAAACTGTGAAGCAGCATTATATATGCATCATGTGCATGATTTTTCCATATATGACATTAGTGGAAATATGCTTTTAGAGACTTTTTGGTTGATAAATACTTTTTGCTGTGTGAAAATCACATGCACCTAGTGCGTGCGTGTGTTTAGGTTAGTAAATCACCCCCCAGGTGTTTAAACCCCCTTCCTGGCCAGGCCATTTTTCAGTGTTCAGCGCTGCAGTACTTTGACTGACATTTATTCCGTCATGCAACGCTGTACTGAAATGAATTTTATACCATTTTTTGGAGAGATGGATAGAGCTTTCTTTTGGCGGTATTTAATCACCACTGCGGGTTTTATTTTTTACTATATTCAGGAGAAATTACTGAAAATGTTGAAAAAAAAAGTTTTTTTTTTACATTATGTTATAAAACAACTAATATTACCCACTTTTTTGGTAAAATATAAAAGACGGGGTACAGCGGAGAGGGGACCGGAGGGAGCTCGTGTACCGAGCTCCCTCTGATCCCCTGTGACAGAGGCACTATGCTGGTCCAGGGCTCACACCGGAGCCCGGGACCAGCTTGACAGCGGGAGGGTGGGAGGGGGAGAGCCGCGGAGGGGAGCGCATGTCTCGGGGCCTCATACAAGCGATCTACCGGCTCTATAGCCAGCGGATCGCTTGTATATTAACGGGCATCGCTGCCTCTTTTCAAATAGCGGGGATCCAGTTACATCCAAGAAGCTCCCGGCCGGCCGTGCATACACAGCGGCTGGCCGGGAGGTAGTTAATTTAAAAAAAAGATGTTTTTGACAAGTCTTTTATTTAAAAAACAAAAATGGATCCACCAAAGTAATCCTAAGGTCATTTATGGTGTCCAGCGTTGTCCACGATGACCACAACTTGACAAAAGAAAAAAAAAGAAATAGAAATAATTTTAAGAAAAACCCGATGCCCGCCAACCCGTACACTCACGATGAACTCCCATCACAGAATGGCATTCTGACAGATGCAGGCAAAATATAAACAATTGGGCAGAGCTAGCGGTGACATCACCGCTAGCTCCGCCCAACTGTTTACATTTGTCCGGCACCTGACAGGACTTAGCTGTGAGCCATGATTGGGCAAAGTCATCATTACTTTGTTAAATAATAGCTGTGCACTGTGCCATGATTGGGCAAAGTCTTGCACCTGACCTGTGGTCAGGTTCACTGTTTTACCCATCAGGGCTTCACAAGGCGCTGAGCGGTGCGCTGTGCCTTGTGGGGAGCTCTGTGGGTGAAAAGCCCGCCGAATGCCCTAATAGTTTGTGTGTTCGCTGAACACACTGACTACCGATGTTCAAGTTGAACTGTTGTTGGACTCGAACATCAAGCCCATCCTTACTGGCTTGCTGTGGATCCATTATTGAGGCATCTCACAGAGCAAATACAGGGAGACCCATTGCACTATTGTATGCTATCCCTTAAGGGGTGCGCTACACAAGCAAATTGTAATTGCATTATGTTTTCCTTTATGAGGGCTGGGACTGCATGTGAGACCTCCAAATTCCAACAAACTGATTACTATAACCTGCATATTATGCAGTGTATGTTTCAGAATCTTAGAAAGTAAATGGGAAATAGCATCCCTGCCTCTCACAGAAAGGTGCCTAGTTTAATTATGCTGCAGCTAATGTTTTGTTTCCCACAGAGTCACATCTGATGCCAGAAAAATACAGATTAATTACACGTCAGACCTTCTGGATTATGAAAATATGTTTCTGTGTCATGAAATAATTTTATTAATATTCTTTTACTATACTGTATATGAACAACTAATCTTGTCCAAAAGGAAAAGGGACTTTTGGGTAAATGCCATTTTGTTTATTATTTGCCCAAATAAAAATGTCAGGCATATCATTGGCATTCCAGGCATTTAGCCAGAATACCAACAACACATTACACAGCACTCCAAGTATAGAAAGGAAAAAGCTGTAGCAAGGGAGACACATTTTAAACAAATACAGAGAACATACATTCTATACACATGTCTTTCTGAATGCTCTCAATCTAAAGGTCATACTATAAAGCAATGTAATATGATAACTAAGCAATGCAGATTTCTTTTATTCTGGCCACCCCACTCTTGCTTGCCAGTGGTTACTGTGGAGATACCCTTGGTACTGATTCATCTGCTACAATTTAAGCCTCATGTGTGCTGCCAAATGTAATGGATTTACTATAGCACACATACCACAATTGCTGGAAGCACACGAGCCAGTGCTTCTACAATGAAATATGCTTTACAAAAATCCACAGGAGGGCTGATGCTGTCATGGGAATGCTGAATGCTGTAGCAAGAGGAGGAGGAGGAGCCAGCAGGGAGCAAAGTTTTTAGCACTGTGTAAAAAAAGAATAGAATCAGACATAAAAGAAAAAGATATCCATTGATAAAAATAATTACTTGCGGACAGGAAAAATTAAGTATAAAAAAAGTAAACAACTTGGCTGCAGCTGAGTCTTCTCTACACTGAGGATCATCTGTATACCCCATGACTTGGTATTGATGACCTTCAGACATGTTCTACACAGTTCAGTAATCCTTTCACTAGGCAGATGATAATGTCCAACAAGAAATAGCAAGATAGCTAATACGCTCCTCTGCTATCTTTCCCCGTTATTAGTTATCAGTCGGTATTGTTCCCAGCTTTCTGTGGACAACAGAACCCTCATGCCATTATGTGATAAAGAAGAGCAGAGGGGGGTATTATGTAGTCCTGCCCTAGGATGACAATACTGATCCTCCATAGATACAGTACATGTAAAAATGTAGGCACAAAAGTCTAAACATTAAACAATGACAGCTACTACATCCAAGTACTGATAAGCTGCAAAATATAAAATTTTTGTTCTTGGGTTTAGGCACAGTTTAAGGTGTACCAAAATTGCTTTTCAGGAAATATAATGCTTGACAAGCAGCTCTGGAGAATGTAAGTGTTGCTGCCACTTGATGAATCAGGGTCACTGTCTAAAATCACAATGAAATGCAATGGACCTACCTTCATCACTTGCCAAAAAAAAGTACAGTAATAAGTCAAGAAGACAACAAAAATAGTTTATAGGTCTCTAGAGATAGCTGAACAAAATAAATGTAGTGTAGTTTTGTTATGGACATAGCATATCTGACAATTTGCAAAATTGTCAGAATAATGTCTTTAAAACAGCAATAGGCCTACCACTGCCTAATAAGTACAGTAATAAAATAACTAATTACAGGATATGTGGATTAAATCCAAACCTCAGAGCACCACATCCTGCAGTTTAAAGGAGAACTATGGGGTCAGGGCTTTTCCCCATAGTTCTCCTTAGGGTAACGGGAGGAAACAAACTAGCGTCCTCCCGTCACCCTAAGCTCAGTATATCGCGAGCTAGAGCTCGCGGGATACTGAGACGCCGCAGTCGGAGCGGATCCCGACATCGATGTCGAGATCCGCCCAGCTGCATGAGTGACAGCTGGCTCTGCCTATCTAGAGGCAGAGCCAGCTGTACCCGCCCCATCCCCGTCAGTTCCGCCACTCAGCGCTGGCGGGTCGGAGCGGGGAGGGGGGAATCCATCCCCTCCCCTGTCATGTCAGAGAGCCGTGACAGGATCGAGAAGTGAGCGAACACCGGCATGTGTTCGCTCACCTCCCGATCTACTGAGACGACCTGTGACAGTCTCATTGTCACAGGTCGGCTAGAACTATGAGGTGAGTGAAAAGCACTCACCTCATAGTTCTCCTTTAATATTCGTATATTATATTTCTCCATATGCGTATTTCTATGTGTGAGTGAATGTGTGAATCTGTGGGATAAAAACACCCACATATACTGACACTGCACGCATATACACATGTATACATACTGATATGACACATTAACACGCATACTGACATCACTCACAGAAATCCTGACAATACACACATAAACCATCACAAACAATATACTGGCATTGCATACAAACAGGGCTATTCACAAAAGGGTGAAGAGTTTGGAGAAGGGAGGAGAAGTGAACAATCTAGGACAACATAGCTGAACTGGAAACATTCTCCAATTCAGCTCCCTTTCCAGTTCAGCTATGTTGTCCTAGATTGTTCACTTCTCCTGCCTTCACCTAACTCTTCACCCTTTTGTGAATAATCCTGAAAGAAACAATCACAAACACATACTGTATACTGTATACTAATAAACACACGGAGACATTAACACTGGTACCGTATATAGTTACATTTTATGTTGTAGTATGAAATGTTATTAAATTTGGCAAGCAGCCCCCATGGAAGAATAACATTTGTTCAGTTGTCCCCAAGTGAATTGAGTTTGAGACCACTGCTTTAAAGCATTCAGTTCTAAATATATCATTAAATATTAGGACTCACAGACCTTAATTTTGTGACCCCCATTTTGAAGAATCTAATGGAATGAGGGACAGCAGAGCAGTATTTTTGTTATAAAATGTTGTTATTTCTGATTATTTAAAATGTATTCTTGAGAAAAACAAGTAGATGACACATAAACATGACCAGCATTTCCAATTATAAATAATGACAAGGAAGTATACAATTCAAAAAGTACATTGTAGATCTGTGCTGTTCTAGAACAGCCTAATTTAAGAAAACAAATAACCAGTTGAGGATATCTGAAAGGTTATGTTTGAAGATATTAGCCATGCACAGTTCAATTTCTCTCCAGTTATCCATTGACAGATGCTGCTATGAACTTTCCTCAACCTCACTGGGAGATACTGTAAAGTTATAGATTGCACTCAGCTATTAATTCTGTATGAAATATTGTATGTTTTCAAAACACTGCACACGCTTATAGCCACCCAAAAGTGAAACCTATCAAAGGAACTAAAAGAAACATTTAATATACATCTTGAGTAAATGGCAAAGTTAATGCAACATTAGGCAGATTTTAAATAACTTTTTCAAAGTATCAGGACTGTATCCAATAATATGCTCAATTTAAAAGAAGTAGTTACATCTTCTTTCATACTGTATATTACTCTACCCATCCCAGCCCATTTTTAAAAGTATTTTAATTTAATGGTACACAGGAGTGATGCCTTTTAGCAGCTATCCAGTGGTGCTACTCGCTCTAGCTGGAAAATGCTGCAGTCTTGTGCAAGTTCTAAAATAATGTCCCCTTTCTCCCCTGACAACTATGTTAATTGTAATGGCCTGCACTTTGATAGCCCATTATCATACATTTCAAACTGAGCTATCACAGCTTCCAACATTCTAATGAGCTTTAGTTTTGTGCAAAACAGAAACCAGTCTTATATTAAAACAAGATACTGCGAGAACCTCAACACTGAGATAGGCAAATCATTTAATATAAAATATGAGTTTTGTTAATATAATGTTAGAGAATCGCAAACAAAATTCTCTCTACAGGCAATTCACCTGATGTGTTTTTATGTTCTGTTCATTAAGGTTTCCATCCACCATATTTGTTTTTACATAATAGCTTTTCTTTTGCTCCTATATGTCTGGTATCCATATCACTTGATAGCCAGTGCTTGTGCAGCCTTCCATCACAATTAAACCAGGCCTTACACTAGCCCCATAATTATAGCACTTGGCTCTTCTACCCTATTAGAATGCCAACACATGTCACATGAATCAGGTGGAAGTTCACAAATAACTTACAAACCTGCTGCAGGTTAGCAGTGAGAAAGTTCAGTTGGACATGCCTTGCTAATATATTTTATACTGAAATAAGTTGAGAATGACGGCATGGAAACCAAAGCCTAGGAATCTTTTTTTACAATCCTGATTTCCAGTTACTGAAATTAACCATTTTAGACCACCTTTGTTTCATTTAACTGATGTCTCTGTTTCTCACGTTTTAGGATTTAGAGTCTACCCTATTGTATTATATACATTTTTTCTGGACAGATATGGTTTTAATTTGGTGGCACACTTGGATACATACATTTTTATTATTTTCTTGGGAATAATTTCTTGGGAATAAATATCATTACAAAAAAGAAAAAAAATGCATAATCTGTAATTTTTCCCAAAGCAACATTTACGTTTGTGCAAACCCATATATTTACCCCGAAAATATAATCAAGAAAGTTGGCTGATTAAAATGATATCACATTAGTGTGACTTTCATGTAACTTTGTGGAATGGTAAAGCTTAAAGTGAATGTACCTGTTTTACTTTAGAACGCTTCAAAACCTCTAGTGAGAAAACTATTTTTCATAAATTATTAACGTAACATTAAGATCATATCAATTCAGGGTGAAAAAAGCATACATTAGCATAATGTTGTCTTTTTCATAGGTTTGCGGGGGCTAAAATCTTGAATGATATTGCATTCACTTAAGTGAGCATTTAATGCTTGCGCAGAGAACACAATTGTCATCCAGATCATATCATCCAACATTATTGTTGCAACCTTGAATATTAGCACATATGGTGATGCAGTCCACTTGCAAAACCCTCTGCTTAAGGGACTGGTAGCCCACTTTTATTCAAACGAAAGTTCATACATCCGCCTTGGTTATCCTCACAGAGGTTGTAAAGCATGCAATGTTTCCATACACACATGTATGGCCTCCTGGCTTCCACTTTAAACATTACCACTTGTGACCCACCAGTGCTCTTTGAAGTGCTGTCCCATACTTGTACTGGTGGCCCCTCAGGTTCATGGCTCTCCTAGCCTCAACAGTTCTCTGCAGCCTCCCTGGCTGTCTTTGTGTGCCTCCAGCACACACACCACCTGACTCCACTTTAGCTTCTGGGGGAGTCCTCCTGACTTCTGGAACTGTCCATTCCTATCCCAGCAGGTTCTCGCTTTATTCCTCTCTGACTTCTGGGGGAGTCCTCCTTATCCCTGAACATGATTTGCTCCTACTTCCATGCAGGAGCTTATTCCCCTTTGAAATCTCCCAATTTCAGGATCCCAAGCAGAATGCAGACAAACTCTTCCTGACACCTCTCAGATCATAACACCCACTTCTACAGTGGGATTGCCACACAGTACCACAATATATATACTGTATACTTACTTTTTAAACATTTTTTTTATTCCACTCTATCTTCTTCATGTGGGAGGGGGGGTCTGGATCTTGTTGGCAGATTAGCCAGAAATAGAGCCCTATAGCATTGATGTACTGTTGTAGGGAGAAACTAGACAAAACTGCAGAAACTCTGTCTAAGCCTCTATACTAACAGATAGTGAGATGATGTCACTCATGACATCACCCCACTCCCACTGTAAACATTATGCACATGCATCATACCAGAAGCTGACTTTTTCAGCTCGTGGGCTTAATGCTGGCAGATGCACATAGCAAGCAATTCTAGCCAAACCCCTGCTTAAACCCACAGGTGACGCTGATTTCTGGTGTCATTTTAAAATGATTCTGGGAGGTACAGCTGCCCTCCCAGAGCCATTTTAAGATGATGGCTGGGACACAAGTGAATAAAACAACCCTCAGAACGCAGGTGTAGAAAGTTTACCTTAGATATTTTTCAGTAAATGCAAGACTAGAACCAGGGCAGGGAAGACTTTAGACCCTCTAGGGTTGATTTACTAACCTTATAAACACGCCATGAACAAGTATACACCTCTGTAGTGTGTTCCCTCCCAGCATGATCTATTGGTGGAATCTAGACACCTTTGTAGTGTGTACACACCCAGCAGGTGTGTTGTGCAAAGCCCTGCATGAATTGCAAGGTGATGTTGTGTAAATTAGCTCTACGTTGTGTTGCTTGTGTTAATGAATGCAGGAATGTAAATGCATGAGCTAACCATTTTTGTCTAAACTGTGAAGCAGCATTATATATGCATCATGTGCATGATTTTTCCATATATGGCATTAGTGGAAATATGCTTTTAGAGACTTGCATGCCGCTATTAGAGGGGCGTGTAGCCTATGGCGCATGCTACATGATGCGCACGTACGTAAATACATAAAAACTGTAGAAAATGTGACATGTTGCTCGTGTTTGGTTGATAAATATGTTTTGCTGTGTAAAAATGCACACGCACCTGGTGCGTGCGTGTGTTTAGGTTAGTAAATCACCCCCTCTGAGTCAGTCTTTCTTAACCTTTTTACCTCGGAGGAACCCTTAAAGTAATTTTCAGGTCTCAGGGAATTTCTGCTAAAAATTATTAAACCTACAGCTCACAGTACATTAGCATGATCAGCAAGTTGTAGAAAGTTTTTAATAAACTCTTGTGTGGCGATGATCCGCATAGCCCGGGGTTGATTTCCTTAATATACTCCTCCCTATTATTTTTTCCTCCATCCTACATCAGGAATTGGGAACGAGATCTTGGTATCACCTTGTCTGAAGCAGATTGGATCCAAATCTGGTCAACTGACAAAGCCTGTTCGAGAAGTGCAAATGTCCCGGAAATTAATTATACAGTTATCTTAAGATGGTACATGGTCCCAGCTAGAATAGCGACTTTCGCAACAGATTACTCTGCCTTGTGCTTCAGGTGATGCACAACTCATGGCATCTATTTTCATACCTGGTGGATGTGCCCTGTAGTATCCAAATTCTGGGAGAAAATATTCCGTATTCTCAACAAGTTATCAAATCGCCAAAGACCCGGCGCTTGTCCTTCGCAACAGAATTCCGGAAATAATCCCTAAGCCCATGATAAAGTTGTTCTTACTTGTACTCTCTGCAGCCAAACGTGAAATAGCCCAGGCCTGGAAATCCCCGAATCTTAAAGTATCCAAAGTCAAACAATATGTAGCAGTCAAAAAACTTGATAATACTATGGCAAAATTTGATAAAACCTGGTCCCCTTGGATCCAGCATTATTTACCTCCTAGCTTTGATCACAGACTACTTATTATTTAAGATAATATCTTATCCTGACCACTGGCCTCTATCATTCATCTGAGGTTCTCCCCACTTTACTTCTACTTTCTTTGCTTCTCCTTTCCTCTTCTCACTCATTATGTACTTTTTCATGCTCCCTCTATACAATCTAGTGTACTTCACTTGAGTAAATGCTTTCAACATATGTACAACCTATAATTCCCGTATCTATTGTCTACATTTGAGCAAGAACCACGCATAGGATTATCTTTGCACTCTATTGATGCGACCCTTGTTTGGGAATTTATATCCTCTTCATCTCAACTACTTTATATCCCCAATGACTGTCCATTTAGTCGGATACCTCTTCCTAAACATTTACCCTCTTCAACTTATGCTATACCTGTACACCAGATCCTGCTTTACATGAGTATACAGAGTATGTATAATTTCTTTGTATGCAATTCCTTTTGTCTGCCTATTGTTGTAACCTATGTTAAATTTCTGCTATAAAACCTAATAAAAACCTTTGAATGTTAAAAAAAGAAAGTTTATAGTAAAATTAAAGAAATGTGGCATACTGAGGGCAGATAATATTTTTTTACCACCTCCCTGCTCTGTACAACAAATAATTTTCAGTAATAATCTTGAAATGAAAAAGTTGCAATGTCCTTTCACATTTGTAGTCAGTGTGAAAGTGACCCTTACCTTAGTGGTTAATGGAAATGTGCCCCCTTGCAATACTGCTCAGTGTAAAGGTGGTCATACACCTTACAACCATTGTACAACTATTTTTTGTGCAGACATCTCAACCTTGTTCAATTTTCTTACAACTAGCTCATCATGCACAGACCAATGTAGTTCGCAATTAACGTTTGTCAGCACCACCACCTGGACAATGTTCATCGATCGAAAGGACAGATGTTCGTATGAGCATGTGCAGTTTGCATCTTGAGATTTTTGTCGTACAACAACGCCACTAACCTGTCAATCTTCGTCAAACTAGACAAAAGTTTTCTAGCCTGCTTGAAAGACAAAAATCTCCCAGTTGTACAGTAATTGAGGTTGTGCACTCCCCATTAACTGGCAGATTTTCAGACGAAAACGCAATCGCAGGCAAAAATCTCAAGTCAATTGTAAGGTGTATGGGCACCTTAAGTAGGAGATCAATTAACTGTTGCTAAAGGAACCCCTTGAAACCTCAGGAGCAACTCTAGGGTTCCACAGAAATCTGATTGAGAAAGGCTGCTCTGTGTATTTTATTTTATTTATTTGTTTGTATATTTATTTATTTAGACTGCATGACAACAGTCTGCAGATGATTATAATGAGGTTCCAGAAGTACAGTTCCACATTTATTTTAAAGTGAAAGATTTATTCAATATAGAGTTGTAGAAAACTTTATTAGTGACAAGTTCTTGAATTCTGACTAGAAATAACATTTTATAAAACCTCGGCCAACATTTGTACCTGAAATCCACAGGAAAAGCCAAACATCATCTATCTTGCCCCTCCATCCCCCATGCAGACCTATCACATAATTTGATTTGTGAGAGAACTTAATGATGCACCTGATATTGCAAAGTGATTAAACCTACACCTACGGTAAAAGTAGCTCATCAATCATTACAAGTGGCAGAACACGATTGATTGATTTGTCAAAAAATAACTTGGCATATGTTACTTTTAGGGAGTCTTTGGGTGTTCACTAACCTAGAGGCTTGACTTTGATCCACCCTTTTCCCAGTTGCTTCCCACTGACTCAAATTTTTCTTATTTTCTCTAAGCCCCCAGTAGAAACATCACCAACCGGCCATGTGCCTTTGTTTTATTGCCAATCCAGCAGCTCCAGAGCTGCCATGACTGTATTATTTCCCAAAACTTGACTGAATAAGTAAAAGTGGGGGGGGGATGGTGAGACACCTTTCAGGAATGACCTACCCAGCATTCCTACAGTCCGTGCCTCTGTGGCTTCTCCTTATCAACTGACAGTTATCTCCCAAGACTCAGGCAAGACTGCAGTCCAGAATAGCCTTCATAGGTAAACCCTTTCATGGCCTTCCTCTTCCTAGTCATATAAGCCCTCTGTCTATTATTGTTTTCTTTACCAAGGGTTCAAAATGGGTGTTTGTATTAAATACACATACTACTTAGTAACTTGGAAAAGCAGAGCTGTTGAAAGTATAGTTCACGGGGGCATTTTCAAGCCTGGAAAAAATATCAGTGCAGCTTGCAGTGGTCATAGACATGTTCTAGTCCTAGATTACCACCTTCTTGTGTGCAGTGAGGTGCTTTCTTCACATAATGAAGGTGAGGTACATAAATGCACTTAACAAAAAGTAATTGGTTGACTGAATTTTTGCTTTAAAAATTAAGAATACTAAACATGTTTTCAGTTATTATTCTCCTAATTAATACTTGTGATTATTATAACTCATAATAACACCTGCTTTATTTAAACCAAAACACTCTGCTTGGCATTTGGTTGTTAACTGGTTAAGCAACATTTTTATTTTTTTTCCAAACTACATGTGTTCATTTAGAATTTTGCATTTCAAATTCTTTGTGGCTTGGGAACTTTTTCTTGCAATTATACTTCAGAATAAATACACAAACACCGAAATGAAGAAATTGCCATATATGACCAAGCCATAGAATGGCTTATATAAATAAATTACTCAGATGTAGGGTGAAAGTGAAAGAAGATAACTCAATTGCGTGGAATGAAAGATGAGACAGTTATAGATTTAAGAGAATAAATAGGCCTGAGAAAAATGTGTGAATATTCATTGCAGCACATCATAATCATTTGTCTATTTAAGATGTAAATTTGCTTTATTCTGGATAACATTGCTTGGGTGGGTTATAAGAAAAGCGAGCAGCAACACTAGCATAAACAGAATGTCAATGGTAAACTATTGCAAATTAAACTGTATGTAAACCCTAACAATGAACTCTTACTTGCCCCATATTAATATGTTAAATATTGTACACCATTAAAAACCCTTTCGCTGCCACTGCCATAAGGCATGCGGTGGAACAAAACTGTTCCCAGCTGGCCAGGTCAGTATGCCTTACGGCGATGGCATTTACAGTTCTGCTATAAGCTCATGGTCTCTTTAGCGACCATGAGCATATAGCAGAACTGTTCCCCAGACAGTCCTCCTTAAATAATAGCTGTCGTCAGCGGCTCACAAGCCGCTGATGACAGCTATTAACAGGCAGGGATCTGTGTCAGCATGGATCCAAATGTCCGGCGGGGTGGGCGGATGATCGAGTGGCGTCTAGCAGGGAGAGGAGCCACGTCCCGCGGCTTTCAGGATGGTCGAGCGGTGTGGAGATCGGAGACGCTGTCATCCTGTCAGTTTCCGGATGACAGCGGCTCTGTGCGTGGACGAACAGGGGATCGTTAAATATCTTTGATATTTAATGATCCTCATGTGCAGAGCAAACACCGGAGTGATCTTCTGATCACTCCAGTGTTTGTAAATAACTCGGGACACATAGTACTATGTACATTTTCCCCTAAAGAAGCCCGCTAGGTGAAACATGTCGGGGTTATCAGAATGAACCATCCTCCTTGTTCTATATAAACATTAATATTGTTGAATTGATGCTAAATTGAAATGACATCATTATCACGCTGTGAAATGGATCAATCATGTTTTAACCCTTCTTTTAATCATGTTTTCTAATAACATATGATATCAATAACATGTATTTCTAATTTTTTACATACTGAGAGAGTTACAGTATTTCTTGAAAGCCCCTTCCCTTTTCGGTATTTGCACACCTTAAAGTGGAATTTCCTTAGCTTCTCTAGATCTTTTTGATTTAGTCAGAAAATATGTTTTTTGGTGCGCCGATACTGATTTTAGTGTGCTTTATCAATTGAATTGTGTATTTTTATCGGTTTAATGTTAATTTGAGAAACATTTGTGCAATTATTGCAGGGCCTACAAATTTAGTTTTTTTACTCTACCGGGCCTGCGCTTTCAGAAAATATATGGTTTGGGGGGTCTTTTACAAACGCTAGCAACGCAGCAGTTGAAAATCAAATCAATGGGAAAAATTGCAAAAATGGAGTGGCCAGCTGAATTACAAAATGTTCCAGAGGGCTTGGCAGTGAAAGTGTTAAAAGTATTATATTTTACCTGTTTAATAAGTGCAAATAAAATACATGTGGACCCTGCCAGAAATTGTGCAAGCTGATAACTTTCAGTGCTCTGTCTCTGCTGACTGACTGTTATAAAGGTAGCATTGTTCCCAGCACTCTCTGTGGACTACAGAAGACCCCCCCCCGCATTATTAAGATAAGGAAAGGGACAGGCGATCTGTAATCATACAAACATCTCACCTAAAGTAACAACACTGCTGTTTTAAAAGATTACAGTACAGTACAGTGAGTGAGCACTGTAATTCAAGACAGTTAATCTGGGTATATTGTTTTTGTTCCACATTCAGGCTGAAAGGAGAACAAAAAATAACAAATTCCTCCATTCACGTTAATGTGATTGGAGGAATCTCCTGCTGTGGCTATTGTATTTTGACAATGGGCCCTGCCAGATGTCAAAATACCTGAACAGTGCTGCAATTGATTGGATGCAGGCACTGTTGAGCTGACAATTTTCCACCCAGCTTCTTTGATTTTTCAATTGAAGGATGTTGGGCAAGAGTCTGCAGACAGGACCACCCACTGAATGAAATTTGCTCAGTGTATAGCCAGCTTTAGTGTGCTAGTGGTTGGATCATTGTAATAGATGTACCGGGTTACGGTCCACCGTCGGGCTCCAACGACCTATTGCGCAGGAGCGCCGTGGTAACCCCTCACCTCCTAGCAGGGACTCAGTAGTGCGCAGGCACTACCTGGGACTCCGCCCACCTCATTCGAGCAGTCGGCTTAAATCCGCTGCTCACTGATTGATCGGCGTCCTACTGTTGATTGTAGCAGGACACTGATCAATCAGTGTCTGCCTTGCTGCCCTTCAGGATAATCAGCCACAAGCAGGTCGTCGGATCCAAGAGTCTCAGGGCTCTACCATTGACCACCAAACAAACCGCAAGTAGAGGCTTATGCCTCCTGGCTACCAGGACACTACTATAGTGCTGTTGTGCTGAACTTCATTACCTGCTAGCTAAACTCCTTGCTGTTGCTCACAGCCATTAACTCTGTGTGCTATTGCTGTTGTGCTGAACTTCATTACCTGCTAGCTAAACTCATTGCTGTTGCTCACAGCCATTAACTCTGTGTTATACTGCTGTTGTGCTGAACTTCATACACCTGCTAGCTAAACTCCTTGCTGTTGCTCACAGCCATTAACTCTGTGTGATACTGCTGTTGTGCTGAACTTCATACACCTGCTAGCTAAACTCCTTGCTGTTGCTCACAGCCATTAACCATGTGTGCTATTGCTGTTGTGCTGAACGTCATTACCTGCTAGCTAAACTCCTTGCTGTTGCTCACAGCCATTAACTCTGTGTGATACTGCTGTTGTGCTGAACTTCATACACCTGCTGGCTAAACTCCTTGCTGTTGCTCACAGCCATTAACCATGTGTGCTATTGCTGTGGTGCTGAACTTCATACCCTGCTCTCTAACTACCAGAGGAGTGGCACTTCCATTGTTGCCAAGGGGAGTATGATGTTAAGCAGCTCTCGACCCGCCTAATCAAATACAGGGCAACAGAGTTCAGCTGCACAACTGATCCTCATCCATGAAACTCCGCAGTTGCGATCCATTCCCATAGATAAATGAAGCGAGGCTTTACAATCATTAGCTGAAAATAAAGACAAAAATCGTGAAAAAAATCAAACTAATCCAGCCACCACATATAGGGACATCTAAGCTCCAGTATATATATTTTTTGGTCTTGAGTTTAGATACATTTTAACACTTGGGTTTAGATGGAACTGAAAGCATAGGAGAGAGGTATTTATTTCCTATGCTCCTCAGCTCCATCAGCCATAATGCAGTATTTTTGTGATATTACATTTACATTTTTACATTTACATTTTTTGTGAAAATACACCTAGAACTTTTTTGTGTTTGCCTCTGTTTGCACAGGATGAGCGTTCACTGAGAACATTCACCCTTCTGGAGGGTGGCTACTTTTCTTTCCCATAGTCCCTGTGTTTGTTGTGAAGTAGCCACTGCTCCAAGCTCATTCCCGTGATGGACTAAAATCTCACATTTAGTTAGCCAATTTGTATTGAAGTTTTAGTCTATCACGGGAGTGAGCTTGGAGCGGTGGCTACTTTACAACATACACAGGTACTATGGGGAACAAAAGTAGCCACCCTCCGGAAGGAAGGACAGTGTCGGCACCAATTCAGAGATGATTTGAGAATCTAGAGGGATGCACAAAGAAGATAAATCTTTGTAAAAAGTTAAAGTTTTTGAATGTATTTTTAAGATTTAACTCCTGACTCCTTTACTGTCACTTTAAGATGATTTGTCATACAGATTTAAATATAGAGAGAAGAAATACAGTACATGAAGATAGACCACTCATAGGAGTGTGGGGATACAATAAATATGCAACAAAACAAGAAAAATTGTATAACCAATAGACTGACCCCTTTGCAATAAACAAGAAACTAGAAATATGAATATAAAGGTTTGTCAGTCACCATGGCACAGACAGCAAAACAGTAGTAAAATAGCAAAATATGAATTGAGTAATTCTTATAAATATATATAAATATACACCCAAATATAGACTGATACCAGTGGTTAAAACTAGGGATGTCCCGATGCCACTTTTTCAGGCCCAAGTACAAGAACATCCCTTCATGTACTTGCCGATACCAATTACCGATACTTTTTCTTAAAGGGACAGGTGACTTTAAATGATCCATAATTTCTTTAACCACCTGCTGTCCGGCAGTTGTAAATAAATGGCCAGACAGCAGCTTTTTGGAATGCGGGTTGGCATTTTTAAAGGTCTTTTCCCACTCCGCTCATGTCTGCCGCGGCAGCATGCATGAGCAGGAAATCTGCTTGAAATGTAAACAGCCAGCGATGGCTGTTTAAATACAAGCATTCCGGGGTCTGTAGAGATGCCCGACTGCTTGTAATATGCGTGCGGGTATGTGCCCCCCCCTCCGTCGCATGCGGGACCAGGACTGGCACATCGGCTCTGTGACCGGAGATCAAACGGAGTTCCGTACATGATCTCCCTCTGATCTCCTCCCCATTGACTGAATGCAGGAAGTGATGTATACTACATCACTTCCGCATTCATCTGTCACTCTCCGGCTACAGAAGCAGATCCCTGCTTCATCTGCATCTCTGGGGGTCCCTAGGTGACAATAGGGGTCTTAAAGACCCCTGATGTCTCCATAAAGAGGACCTGTCACTGTAAATTGGCTATCATGTAGGGGGATTGTTATCCCGTATGTGAAGGTAATAAAGTTAAGTGAAAAAAAGGTTAAAAAATATTAAAGTTACAAAAAAATTAAAATAATAAGTCACATATAAAAACAATGAAAAAAACACTATTTTTTAACCACTTGCTGGACAGGTGTTTACACCCCCCTTCTGGCCAGGCCATTTTTCAGTATTCAGAGCTGCGGTACGTTGACTGACATTTATTCCGTCATGCAACGCTGTACTGAAATTAATTTTATACCATTTTTGTGGACATAGCTTCTTTTGGTGGTATTTATTCACCACTGGGATTTTTATTTTTTACTACATTAAGGAAAAATTACTGAACATTTAAATAATTTTTTTTACATTGGGTAATAATAAATTATAACATAATTTTTTGGTAAAATATTAAAGATGGGGTCACGTCAGGTAAATAGACACAAAACATGTCAAGCTTTAAAATTGCGGCACCCGCGAAAAATCGCAAAAAACTACCATACCCTAAATTGACCATAGGCGACGATTTAAAAGCTTTTACTGCTCATCAGTTTAGTGTTATCAGTGATTAATGGCCCTATAATTATTGCTCCCACTGCGACGTTCATGGCGATATGTAACATGTGCTGCGTAATGGACACTATCGTCTTTTTCGCATGTATGCGCACCCGAAGCATGTTTGCATGTGTGTATGTATGGGTGGGGGCTTTAAAAAAAATGTTTCTGTTTTTTTAATTCTTTTTCATGTGTGTCTTTAATTTTTTCTTTGCAACTTTAATTTTGTTTCCTATTTTTTTTTTACTTAATGTTATTTATCTCATAGTGAACTAAGAAGCCCTCCATGTGATAGCAAAGTGGATGTGACAGGTACTCTTTATGGAGACATCAGGGTCTCCAAGACCCCTAATGTCACCTAGGACCCCCTGAAGAAGCTGATGAAGCAGAGATCTGCTTCATTAGTTTCTCCCCAGCTTCTAAAGCTGGAGAGTGACACAAGAATGCGGAAGTGATGTAATGTACATAATTTCCGCATTCTGACACGGGAGAGGGGACTGGTGTACCAATCTCCATCTGATCCCCTGTCATAGAGCCCCCATGCTGGTCCCGAGCTTGCACTGGGCACAGCAGAGCTCGGGACCAGCCGGAGGGGGGGCCGCAGGGGGGGGGCAGCACATACCTGCACATTTTACAAGTGATCCGCCAGCTCTATAGCCAGCGGATTGCTTGTACGTAAACAGGAATCGCTGCCTGTTTTTAAATTTTGGCAGTTTCCTGTGCACGCGCAGCACGCACGTGTGGGCGGGGCGAACACGATGTCTTTTGATGGTCTATTACATCCAGGAAGCTCAGTCAGTCAAAGTACTCCAAAGTTGAATACTGAAAAATGGCCTGGACAGGAAGGGGGTGTAAACACCTGGTCTTCAAGTGGAAGGACATGGTCATCCAACCAGATGCATCATTGTATAAGGCTATCTTATACAATTGGATTGAATGTAAAAATTCTATAAAAAAACATTGAAGTTGTATAGTAGTACCTAAAAAGCCCCACGATTAATCTGTTCCATGTTTTCTAAATGTGGAACTGAAGAAATATAGGGGGTGATTTTCACTTTGTAAGGAAATTTGTCCTTAGCTTAGTAACTGGGGTGAAGCTCTTCTGGCTGCTTTTTTTTTTAAATTCTCTTTGTATGCGATTGGGTTTTCTTTGCAGAGTGACTTTTTACCATGTTCCCTAAGCTAAGAGAAAAGTCCCTTGCAAAGTGATTAGTCTATTTGCCGTTAGTAAATGAACCCCACAATATTTAAAACATTTGTATAGGTCGATATTTGTGTGTATATTGTGAAAGATTAATAGATAATTATTTTATATTTTTGCTGTCTCTACCATGGTGACTGAAAAACCCTAGTTTCTTGATTGCTAGGACAATTTTCTGTCTTTTTGCAATGTATGTTTAGACTAAATATCAAGAATGTGAAAAGAACTGGGTTAAATCAAATACATTATTTTATGTCGCATACAAAAAATAGAATAATGAAGCTTTATGTTCCGATATACTGTATTCATAAAAAGGTAAAACATTTATTAATGCATACTGCCTCCCCCTGTACTCCTCCTTAAATGCTGCATATTTACCTTATTACTTTAAAATACATTGGATATGATGCTTAATTTCAAGAAATACAAGCCATAAGACAAAGATTTCAGGACATCACAAAGTTTTTTTTTTTTTCCCATCTGCATCAACTAGGAATTTCTTGCCTGCAGCACAATACTCCCATGTGTTACAATACAAGTAAAAGATTCCCTTTGAAGCTACAGAGAACAAGGTGAAGGATATTACATAGTTACATAGTATTTGAGGTTGAATAAAGACATTAGGTATTCTTTAAAATAAGTAAATCTTAAAGATTACATGAAACAGAAGTGTGAGTTTTCATATTATTTAATAATAAAAAGCACATGCTACATTCTCTTTTACATTTAATTTATAATACATTTGAAACAACACATTTTATCTTAATGTAAGTAAGCTTAACTGAAACAAATTCAATATTAAGAGGGACAGGTTTAACTGGGACCTTTTCTTTGCTGATGCAAAGCAAAGTAAAAGGGTCACTTAACCTCACTTATCCCCCACCACCACTTTCCTGAACAGCTGATACTCTCCTTTTGCTCACTACTGCTCCTCTCTAAGAGCAAAGCAGACTACTCACACATCAGGGTATGAGTGAGCATGTGAGTCACTCCCATGCTCTCACATTAATGTGATTGTGCCTTTTGATTGGCCCAATGCTGTCACATAGCCTTGCATAAGCTTTGGCAAATTGATTTGGAGCTGCCACTAGGCTTTCTTTCCCCCATTTGGTAGCCAAATGGAGTGGTACAGGAGCAAGTAAATGTGAGGCTTTGTTACTAAGGAGGTGGATCAGTTGGGTAACCCTTTTATTATTTCCTGCATGGACAAAGGAAAGGGTCACTTAAAAGCTTAATGAGAGTTCACATCTTTTGGGTTGGTTTTGCACAGAGTAGTAACATTAAAAATTCTGTCAAGAATCTGCTGTTGCTTGTATTTTCAGCCAGGAGATTCCCCTTAGCTTCCTGTCCTTGTGATACAAGATCACAATACCTCTGACATTTCCAGGTGTGTCGGCCACCTCTGAAACAAGAATTGTCAGCAGTCCTATCTGTTTTAGTTTCATATGATTATTATACCATTCATAAAAGATCTTATAAAGTTTCAACCTCAAAATACACCTTTTCATTTTTGAGTAGTCAAACAGTGGTAATATGATTCTGTCTATTTAGAATACTTACAATTATTAGAAAATGCCATTAGATCCTAGGATTTAATGTGAATGGTATTATTGATTTGTATACATAAAAGTTATTAGCAACTTGAACATGGACCAGAAAAATAAAGCAGTCGGGTACTGTGTTTCATCAATGTGTATCCTCTTTCCTGAAGTATATGATTTTCCTTGAGCTCATTTTACCTTTTTTAGATGCACTTCTTTATTTCCTAAAATTAATAAATATACACATAAAGAGAAATTGACAATCCATAGCCAAAGCTTTTGCTAAGTTACAAGTATACCAAAAAATCTAATGGTTCATATCTATCTGTACCACTAAAGAGGAAAGTAAACTGTACTAAATTTTTCCAAACAAGTATGGATTCTTTTCCAAGAAAATATGTTTGGGAACTTTATTCTGGCCACACCATGAAGTGCGGTATATTCTCTTTTACTTAAAGAGGATATTAATCACTAAGCAAAGCATTTCGAAGCATAAATGGTTTGTTATTTTAAATGTTTTTTTAAATATTTTTAATATTCTGCAACCTTGCAGGCGTATAGGAAATGTTATTTTGCACCAAATGCAAATGTTTATATGCCTAATTAAAGAAAATATCATGCTGAATGTAATACAGAATGCAAATATATGCAGTACAAAAAAAGTTATGCTCACTTTAGTCTAAAAAAGAAACAGAAGTGTGATTCAGTTAAGAAGCCGATGTTAAGTGCAAACCCTACTGGCCAATTGCATTCCTTGTTCTGAGGACCAATCAAATGGCAGTAACTGCAATACAACTTGTGAGAAGTTGAGGAAAGTTTTGCTGTTCTGTTATTTTGAGCGATGAAAGTTAGACTTGTGCGCCGTCAAAAAATTTGTTCTGTTTCGGAATATCCGTTATTTCGTAATTTGTGTCCGAAACCCAATCCGGATTCGTACGAATTTTCGTTAGTTTCGGCACATTTTCGGAACTGTACGAACATTCGTTATGATGAAGTTAAAAAGCAAAAATACCTTTTGTTAATATTGCAGTCGATGTGGTAGTTGTTTTTTTTATCCGAAATACGAATTCCGTTAACGGATTCCGTATCCGAATTTCGTATTTCGGATAACAAAACAAAACTACCATCAACTCCAATATATTAACAAATGTACTTTGCTTTTTAACTTCAATATAACGAATGTTCGTAACGGAACGAAATTCCGTCAACGGAATTTCGTATTTCCTGCCTGTGTATAGTAATGCAACCCTCAGCAGCAGCGGATCCGTATTTCGGATTACAAAAAAATCTTGTCATGTTGTTCAACCTCATTTACAGGGGTAATATTAGTTCCTGTTTCAAAGAAATTCGGATCCGAAATTCGTTAACGGAATTTCGTATTTCGGATATAATTCGTAAACTGCAATTCAGATTTTGGATGCTTCCGAATTTCAGGAAAATTTGTACAAATTTCGATTTGTAACGAAACGAATCGCACATGTCTAATGAAAGTAAGATCTCTTTATCAGGTAGTGATGGCCAAAAATACTTGAGGCGTAGAGTAGGAGAAGAGCTACATCCTGACTGCATGGAGGCCAATGTAAAGCAACCACAAAAGCATTATAGATTGGGCATGTATGGCCGCAAATGTTGGCCACCTTCATGTAATCGATGGCACGCTGAATGCAAGAAAAATACATTGACACCATCCTGGAACCAAAAATGGTAACTTCCGTCAGGGATCTCTTTCCTAACAATGCACCCATTCTACTTCAGCAAGATTCAGCTCACTGACACACAGCAAAAATATGCAATCAGTGGTTCACAACAAAGTCCATTCCAATGTTGACCTGGCCAGGAAAAAGGGCAGACCTGAACCCAATAGAAAATTAGTGGCACCGTTTGAAAAGCCTTGTACGAATGAGGCGTCCATCAAACAAAAGGCAATTAATTGAGGCTATAATTGCTTCCTGTACAGTATATTTGGCATGATTGCAGTATTCCCTGCATAACTTTTTTGTACTGCATATATTTGCATTATTTTTTTGTATTGGATTCAGCAGGAAATGTTTATTAAATAGACATACTGTCTAAACATTTGCATTTGGTGCAAACAAATATTTCCTATAAGCCTGAAAATTTGCAAAACATGAACATTTCTAAGTGTCCACAATTGTTGCCACCACTGTATATACATATCCTTGTTTATACAGTATAGGTAAACTATTTTCTCCATGGAGTCTATAATCCAGAAGAGGATAACAATATATTTTCTGTTTCATAGAAAAGTTTTAGAGGATTTGATAATAAGTCAAAATAACTAAAAATGAAAAAGCTTTATATGTAAAAGAAGAGTAAATAACAACACTGATGGAAAGAGATTATGACATATGTGCATTTCAGAATGAAGTTTTATGTGAGATTGATTTCAGCATCATGCTCCAGCACTGCCTGCAATCTATAATTTAAGAAATTAATATACTGCGCATCACCGAACAAAGGATAATCAAAATCAGATGCTCAAAACTCTAAAGAAAAAAAAAATAAAAGACTGCTCCAGCTGCGGTCTGTCCTCTTAACTTTACTACCAAAAATCAAGAATGACAATGATGTTCTAATTGGGCAGTTTTACAGAACTCCATGCACACAGAATGCATGTTTTGAAGATTTATTGGACACTTTGTCCTAAGTATCTATGCAGAGCCTTCTGTACACCTGCACTGTGTGTCTGATGTTTTCTGTATATAGATCATTTGCAGGGATGAGAAAAGCAAACACTGGAAGAAAGGTTTAGAGTAATACCCACGAGAATAATCCATGAAGCCCTCAGGTGAGACATATCTCCTTCTGCTGAGTTACTAGAAATGGATGACTTATACATGCTGTGACTACAATGAGAAACTTTAAATATATATTAATACTTGTATATACTTTAAGTATATATTTGTACATTTAAACATAATAGATGTGATTTTCACACACAGGCAAGTTGTAGGAATATGCTGTTCACTACTTGGATTGCTTTATTTGGGCTTAAATGGTTATTTCATCTTTAAAATAAACAATTTTGCTTAGTAAAGGGGTTTCATTCGGTTAAAAACAACTGTGCAATAAAATCCCTTTATTATTATTATTATTATTATTATTATTATCAACATGCAGA
>NW_017307007.1:747691-766734 GCF_000935625.1 Nanorana parkeri
CCATGAGAGGCAGGGGATTTTAATTAATAAATCCACCTAGTCTCAAGATCTGAGACCTCCCTAGTCCAGCCCCTCCAGTGAGGAGTCGCTTATCTATACCAACACATTTTTTACCTTTTACAATTTTTTTATGATTCCAAGTCTGTACATACAAACTATGTCTCTTAAACCCTTTTCTAATTCTATTAACATGCTCCTTAAAGGAAATGTACACTTATAGAGTGTTGTAGAATTCAGATAAAAAAATTAAACTAGTCGTACAGTGGAATAACAAAAGAGTTTGACATGTGTATGGGCACCCTCTAGGCATTGTCCATCAATATTGCTTGTCTTATGGTAGAATAACAGTAGAATGCCAAAGGGATTTATTGACATGTATAAACACAAAAAAGGCATGGAGGTCCCCCTCAAAATCCAGTGGATAAGGATCTGGTATGGATTTGAAGGGGGACCCAAACTTTTTTAAATTAAAGGTACAGTACACATTGTTTACAAAAAATATATATGGTCTCTTTAGGAAAATAAAAGACAACAACAAAATTAGTGAAACCTGCAAAATACATATCAGACCCTCATCCAGGCATGCAGACTGGCTGGTCATCAAAGGGGTGGGGCAGCGAGCATGCAGCCCTCCTCCTGAACCATACAAGGCCACATGTTATTAGCATTGGGAGGTTACCTTGCATCCACCCAGTAAGCCACCCTGTTCCAGTGTTGATGCATACATCCCTGTCCTCGTGGATGTGGGGGTGAAGGGATTTTATCAGCATCTGAAAGCCCTCTTTACATTATGGGGGCTCCTAGATATGTGACCCTCTACCCTACATGAATGAGTATATGGTATAATACACTTTAAAATCATTAACAAAAAATGCAAACAATCCATAAAAACAACCACACCACCATTTATTTAAAAAAATCCTCCTCCCAAAAATAACATTCCACAATGTAAATCCAATGTTAATCATGTTGTCCATCAATGTACATCCAACGTCAATCAAGGTGAGTGGCACCCAATGACCGGTTGACATGAATATGCTGTTCTGCTTGCTACTCTTTTCACAAATGACATTCCCTGACACAGCTTGGACTTAAACAGCAGTGCTGGCGAACCTGGTTAATGTCAATAACCAAATGTGGTCAATTACATCACCTGGGATACCCATTGGCTTGTTTTCAATTTCCTATTACTCTCATTATTGTTTTGTCTCTGCCCTCGTGGAGCAACATATCTAAGTTGATAGTAAATATGACTAAGAAATGTGCTGTAGTGATGAAAAGGTTACATTTCAGGCAAATAGATCAATAAATGATGAATGACAACTGCACAGGATCTTAAAATTCATCAATCACTATTGGCTGGACTGCTGAATTGTGCGATTTTTTTTTTTTTTCTACATACAAATATTCACTGGCAATAAACATTTGCAAATTGTGGATTTTCCAGATTTAAGATGTACTAGTTTGCTGTCAGGGCAATACATACTACAGGTAGTAAAGAATGGTAGCTGTCAGGATCCAACTGCTCATAGACTCCTTGGCTACATTTGATACATTTTCATAGAACAACATAGACATCTTGGACACTACATCTTTGTGAGAAGGGGTTAAAATTATGAGGCAAATAGATCAATAAATCAATGAATTACAACTTCTCTGCATAGTTAATTATAGGTAATTAATAGGGAATTCTAAAAAGGTAACTAATACAACCTTTTGATATCATTGAATTGCCAGTTTACATTTTGTTCACCCACACACTTTATGGGTTTTCTGGATGCATACTATGAAGCTTATGTAGCTTCAGTCATAGTTACATAGTATTTGAGGTTGAATAAAGACATTAGTCCATCAAGTCCAACCTATTAGGATCTCACAGGTGTATTTAGCTCTTTTATGGGTGGACCATACAGAACCCCTTTATAATGTGGATTGTAGCTTTGGGTACCTGGGGGGATTCTTTGGTGGGCCCATGAGGCCATATGTATTGATAAATAATAACCCTAGAGCAGTGGGGACACACCTTTGCAGGCAATATTGACATTTCCCCTTAATGATATGGATAGATTGTGTTTGTGTAGATTTTTCTACTAGTTTTACACTCAGATATATTGTGGTGAATGTTCTCTCTAGTACAGGGGTGGCAAACTCAGGCCCTCCAGCTGTGGTGATAACTACAAATCCCATGATGCATCTGCCTCTGCGAGTCGTGCCCGTGGCTGTGAGAATCTTGCAAAGCCTCAAGGGACTTGTAGTTCCACAACAGCTGGAGGGCCGGAGTTTGCCACCCCTGCTCTAGTATAACCTCTGTTTAGCCCACAGGGAATAAGGCATGGAGTCTTACAAATATGTTGGCCATATTTAGAAATGCAGATCCCAAGACATGGTTATCAAACTAACTATTGGTCATCTTATCCACAGATTTCTGGTGTGTTGCACTGATATTCCCTCAGTCCCCAGGGAAGACGACGCAGCCTGGTCTCATATGGAAAGTAGAGAGGGAAATGTGAATGGAACTATGATCTAAGATCATTCATTTATGTATGTATGCAAATTGGCACTAAACAATATGGAATACTATGTTCATGTGGCTAATTTATTTACCCTGTATTATTCTCTTGTAGAAATTAGATGTTGCACAATCTTGTCTGAAGAAGCAGATTGACGTCTGCGAAACGTGTCACACATACTATACTGTGCAAGCACTCTCCCGTCACCTAAAACATTTGTAGCAGATTTTATGAAAACATGATCTGATAACCTAGATATTTTGTTGTGACAAGAAAAATCAAGCGGATGCAATGTTGTGTATAAATAGGGAGTAGGTGCAGTTTATTGTGCAACTTATAAGGATTCTAATATTCAATGCCTTTTGAACCATGTACCACTGACATGTTTTTATTGTGTATCTATATACTTTTCTTAAGCCACTGTATTTGATCAATAAACCTTTTTGATTTTGTTTCATATGATACCTTCTTTAAGCAATTCATAATGAACATCTAAAAACATCCTAAGGTACATAACCCTCTTTGGGTAAAATGGAAGTCCTACATTTGTTAGAAGTAGAAGTATGCAGCTCTGTGGAAAAATGGGAAGACAGAAAGACTAGTGTGATCCCAGAGACCAAGTAGATAACATTGGGTAATCAGGGAGATACTGTATGTGTAACAACTGCATCAGACATTTTGTGGTTTTGGTCCGCCACTGCCACAAATCTTAATTCTCTCTGTTTTTGGTGAAGAAGGAGACATAACTATTGATTTACAAGTTTGAAATCTAACAAATGTATTGTTACATAGTATTTGGGGTTGAATAAAGACATACGTCCATCAAGTCCAACCCATATAGGTCCACACATCATCTCATTCTCAGGGATACTGGTATCCCTGGATATTACGGTCCCTCAAGAAATTGTCCAAACGTTTCTTGAACAAATCTACACTTTTGGCTGAAATCACTGCCGATGGCAGTGAGTTCCAGACCTTAACCGCTCTTACTGTAAAGAACCCTCTTCGCCCATTGTGCTGGAATTTTTTTCTCCACCAACTTTAGGTGGTGGCCTCTAGTCTTTGTAATGGAGTTAATCTCAAACAGTTTGTTGCCAATGTTGCTGTCACCATTGAACATCTTGTACATGAAAATCATATCCCCCCTTTAATCTCCTTAATTCCAGCGTAAACATGTTTTAAGGTCAGAAGCCTTGTCTCATAGCTCTGGTCCTCCATTCCCCTAATTAGTTTTGTTGCCCTCCGCTGGACTCTCTCCAGTTCAAGGACATCCCTTCTCAGTACCGGCGACCAAAACTGGACCGCGTACTCCAGATGTGGCCGAACCAACAATCTATATAGAGGCCCAATTATAGACTTGTCTCTGCAATACATCCCCTCTGCAATTGTGTACTATATATTCTAGTGTAGCATTGATAATTTGGCAGCACTAGATTCATTTGGTGTAATTATGAAATATTCATTTTGAAAAGGTATAGGGGATGATCTATTCTATACAAAATGCTTCACTAATTACTCCAATGTGACATTTAAAATCTAGAAGTGAGATGATAATTACAGATAATTCAGTAGTAAATAGTAGACAAATGTTCAAGAAAGAAGGCTCTCTCCTTATTCCTCCTCCACCAAACTATGATCTTGCTCCGGTTAGAAAGGTGTCTTGGGAGTGATTCCTTAACATGTGGTGGCAGCAGTGAGGATATTAGTGTGTGTTCTTCAGGGTTGTTAACTGTGTCCAGACTGGAGAACGTTGGGGTCTTGCGACAATCTGCCAGTGTGCAGGTTGATCACTGAGGACACCCAGTAGATGACTATACCTTATGCATCATCCGGTCTCCCCCATTCCTATACCCTCAGTACCCCATCTGTGACAAGTTACAAATAACTATTACATTTTTATTGTGACTTGTCAAACAATGTTACAGGAGAATGAGCTACAGGATATAGCACCATTTTCTTGTAAAATGTGGCTATACAAATCATCTGGCAGTGCAAAGACCAGCAGGTCATAGGAACCGATCAGATTTTAGCTTACTAAAGTCAGATCGGTAGAAGTTGTTTTGGATTAAATTAATCTAAATATATGTACAGTAAGTGTATATATACCCAAAACCTTTTTTTGCTTTGGATAGAGCAGGCATGTTAAAAATAGAACACTAAAAGCAAAATGACACTGCTTTACAAATGTATAGAAACTAGACAAGTTACCCTTTTTCCTCTGGCATCCATTGTGATTAGAATTTTGATGTTTGCCATAAAATATATTTTTTAATATCCACTGCTGTGGTTAACGTTTTTTCACAGCATGCCAGGGTCTTGAAGGTCAGCTGGTGGCACAAAAACAAGCTGACTGAATCAGAGATGAAATAGCACTGTTGTGTGACATAAATCAAACTGGTTTTACAGACACTGTGATTCAGTCCCAGTCCAGCTAGTGGAAAAAACAAAGAAAATAGGCACACATTTTAGCCAAGCAGATTTTTTTTCCATTACATTTAAAGAAACATTCCAGATTGTAAAAAAGTTTGGTTAAAGTTATGTTGCAAGGACTCTGGAATATGTTAGTACAGAATGATTCTTACAAGTATTATACTCGTATTAACCTCAGTAGCATTGTTTCCATCATAGCAGGTTTAGCAGGCTCTGCAAGCAGGAAGAGGTCATTACAGATCCTGTCAATTTGTTCAATAAATTAGCCAATTAAAACTTGTCAGCCTAACGCTGCCAATACACCTTGCGATCATCGGACAACACTTTTCGTCCGATGATCGAACCGTCGTGCGATTTTCGTACGGCGGCCCCAACCTTCCCCCGATTATCACAAGGTTGGATCAGTGGTAATTAAAAGAAAGCACCTGGACAAATTGCGGTAATTGACCGCACGTATTTTCGTCTGCACATGTGCAGTGTAAATCGTACGAATTTTGACGTACGGAAACGCCACCAACCTTGCAAAAATCGTACGATCGACCAAAATTTTCTAACCTGCTGGTTAGTCAAAAATTGATCAATTGTACAGTATTTGCGGTTGTACACTGCCCATCAAACTTACGAATATCGGATGAAAACGTGATCACATACGAAAATCGGCCGATATCCGTAAGGTGTATGGGCAGCTTAACACAGTTTTTATTTTAAGCAGTTTTGGAGCATTTATGTGATGGGCTGTACTGCAAGGTGGAAAAGGAACTGTTGCCTCTATATTAATCCTTACGATGTGGACCATATCAAAATACTAACTAACACTTCCAAAAAAATATTTATATATTTTTAACAATTTTGGATTACAAATGGAGAATGCATCTAACTTGGGTCCATATACAGGAAAATCAGGCTGTGGATGTTGCCTACAGGTGCCTCTTATACTCAGAAACAATTCCACTAAATAATTCAGCGAATGCTGTTGCCAGCAAAGTCTTATAAAGAAAGAGCCTTGTCATGGGCATGTGTTTGGAGGAAAAAGGGATGCCAAGAATCCCTCCTCCCCAGCACATGCTCTTACTTTTCACTCAAAGTGATAAAGTGGCTCATACATTTCTCCCATTACTTGTAAAAAAAAAAAAAAAAAAAAAGTAGATGAATCATAATATACTATTTTTTAGCACTTTATTGTTATCAAGGATTAGACGTGTGTTAAACCCCTATTGATGCAGAATTTGTACTCACAACTGTTCAACCTATGGGATGTGCAGTCCTTGTTTTCAAGGCATAGTCCTTTTAAAAAAAAAGAATAAATGCACCCACAATAATAAAATAGAAGCTGTGCATTTAATAAACGTTTGCATTAAAGTGTGCAGAATTGTGCAACCATGATCAGTGCATTTTGGGTATAATGCACTGTCTTCTGTATTGTTTTCCTTCCTTTGTGAAGAAAATCCTCTCGTGGACAGTTGGCATAGCAACACGTGTCTCCACTGGAAAATGTTTCCTTTTATTCTGAACTAGTGACAACTTAAAATGTTGGATTTTCCCTCACTTTTAGTCCTAAGTGACAGTGGTCACCAGGACAAATCGAGATTGAATCGCATTAATGGAGACAAAGAGAGCAATACAAATCTGGCAGGATTTCATGTCAATAAAATGCCAAAAACCTGATTTTTCTCATACATTGAGATGGCATATTGCTACTTAATGCAGAAAAGGTATCTGCACATTAAATACACTTTAGCCCATCCACTCTGTAGAGGGACTTAATGCAGATGGATATCAGGCTTTTGTTTTTTGACAAAAAAGTCTAAATATGCATATCAGAAACTGCTTTTTAGTCTGATTAGGCTTTACATCTTAAAGGAAGTGGGACATTTGTAACAGCTGATGGATCATTTTATAATGCTACTTTTGCTTTTTCACTTTTTACAACAAAAACAAAATATTCCAGCCCCTCTTAAGGAAGCTAGGGTTCTGAGATGCCTTGAGAGAATAATTGCATTTGGCTAAGTGGGCTAAGCTTTTTTTTTATCAGCTGAAAAGTTTCTGCGAGAAACACTTCAGCCAAATAGCACACAGCTCCATATTTGAAAGCAGGGTGTAAGCAAACTCTGACCCTCCAGCTGTGGTGAAACTACAAATCCCATCTTGTATCTGCCTCTAGGAGTCATGTCTGTGGCTGTAAGAGTCTTGCAATGCCTATGGGATTTGTAGTTCCACAGCAGCTGGAAAACCGAAGTTTGCTACTCCTGGTTGAAAGAGATTTTTTTTTTTCCTGCAAGATCATCAGGGCAAGTGGATCAATTGTTTTAGGTCCTTTTTTTTGTATTTTTTCCAATCTCTGTGCATACTCCACAAAATTATGTTGGGACCACAGTCAGGTAAGATACCACTAGTTAGAAGGGATTACCAATGCATTTTATAAAGACTGGGAGAGCTTCCCCATAATTGTATCTTCCTCCAATGGTGCAGAGTGGAGTCATGATCAACTCTCTTCCCACTCTTATTGGCAAAGATAAAAACAGGGCAATTATACTTCTGATAACATTAATACAATTGCTGGCAGGGAAAGGAGCAAACTTTATTATAATTTAATACAATTAGATATGCCCCCCAATCAGTTGGTAAATGGTCCATTTGGTTATAATGGTATAAAGGATGTAACCCATACCGTGTCTCTCAAATATTGTGCTGCACTGTGCACTGCTGTGAATATTTCCATTTAGATAATTGCTTCAGTTATTTGTGATAAGGGTAAAGAGTTCCAACCATAATCCATTTGGTTGCATTGTCACAATGTAAATGTTTATATTGTCCTTTTATATTTTCATGCAGATTTGTCCTTTATGTGGTATTATACTGACACTGATCTCTGCACTATCTTTACATAATGAAAATTAGATATTTGTTTTCAAAATCTTGTCCTTTTAAAGGGTTTCTAAATGTGTGCAGGTTACACCCAGTGTGGTCATCGAGAGAACAAAATCCCATGTTCCCTTATTCTCATAATGCCACAGTTGATTGATGTTGCAGGGGAAGTTTTTATAACTTTCTGATGGCCTACTAGCATGCAAGAACAGTATGTTGGAATCTCCAACAATCACACTGCAGGTCAAACATTTCTGACAATTCTGGTGTTTTATGCTTAGACTTTATAGCCACAGACTGGAACACTGTTATTTTGTACCTAAAAATTCTATTATCTTGTACATAATGTAAAGTTATAAAAAATTTCCCCAAGTCAAGAAATGGAGTCGCCAAGAAAAAGTGCATACCCTTTCTTGTCTTTTAAGCAGAAGTAAGCAACATTTTTTTCCTAAGATTATATGACATCAATGAACTATCCACTAATGTACCACAACGTGGAAAAATTGTTTGAATTTAGATTGTAGGGTATGCTCTTAGCAGATCAAAGAGAAAATGAAGGACTTTGCCAGTCTCAGGTGGATGAGAGTAATTTTTTCCAGACTTTGTTCTCAGATGTCTTATTTGAAGTTAAATCTTAACAAGGCGCAAGTGAGATGTAATACATTTATCTGACCAAAATGATATCTAGTATTTTTAGATGAAGGCTACATGTTTCAAGTTTTCTTCATTAACTTATAGGCCCTAAAATGTATGAGAACTGAGTGACAATTTCACCTGAAAGAAAATGTCAAATTGTTAAGCACTCTATTTAGATATGACATTTTATTTAATTCATTGCTTGATAGATACATCTGATTTCAGTTTTCATTAACTAACTATTTCATCGACTATGTTTATTGTTCTTGTAAAATATCTATTTGAACTCTCTTATGTTGAAATGTGTTGTGCAGGGCTTTTTGCACAGTGAAAACCTTTAAGCAAGCTTCACATCTTTATGTTGCAGTAAACATATTACCTCAGTGCACTGGTGGTAATGGACCCTAAAACACACCATTACCGGATGGCACTTGGCACTCCAAATGGCAGGATGACACCAATACACAACAGCTCACCTGCACTGCAATGCATTATGATGCATTTGCCTTCTGCTGTGGTGGGCTGAGTTACGAAAATGGTGCAGGTATGTTTTCTTGTCCTTTTTGTGGTGTGTTACCAGCCCATGCAAAATTCATGAAAGATAGGAACCAATTTGCAGCCAACCTTTATAATAAGTTAGAAAATAGCAATTTTTTTAATGTTAAGTACAAAAAGTTCAATGTTAATTTTTCCCCATCTTCAGTAAGATCAGCTTAAAAGCGGAAAAAACAAACCATGGGAGAGGCTGCATTGCCAATACCATTTAAAAAAAAACAGTTTGAGTGAAACAAACAAATAGTGGATATTTTAAAGATAGTAGTATCTTTAAAGCAAGCATTTGAAATTACACTTTGAAGGGAACCATTTTATTTTTTTCCACTATTATGTGACAGTTAATAATAGAAAAAATAAAATAAAATAGAAAGTACTTCTTAAATTATATTTCAGAAATATTAGTAAATGGCTCTTAGAGTTACTTAGGCCTGCATAATGTTTTTTTCTGCTTGCTAATGAAATGGAACATATGGACCCTAATTTACTACAGGAGTAAAGGAATATTTAATTTCAAAGTGAATTTTAACATATCCAAGTTAAATGAGCTGAAACTTCACTGCTTCATCTTAATCACTAACATACGTGAAAATATATACTTTGAACACGCTCCATACCTTTTAACCACTTGCTGGTCAGGGTGTCCAGGACATTTTTCAGTATTCAGCGCTGCAGTACTTTGACTGATATTTATTCCATCACGCAACGCCGTAATGAAAAGAATTTTAGTCAATTTTTTGGGGAACAGATAGAGCTTTCTGTTGGTGGTATTTAAACACCACTGGGGTTTTCATTTTTTTTTACATAAATTTTTTTTACATTATGTTAG
Source organism: Nanorana parkeri (assembly GCF_000935625.1). Classification (NCBI taxonomy): domain Eukaryota; kingdom Metazoa; phylum Chordata; class Amphibia; order Anura; family Dicroglossidae; genus Nanorana; species Nanorana parkeri. The sequence goes on from NW_017307007.1 coordinate 757,514, forward strand.
GAAACATTATTACCCAGTTTTTTTGTAAAATATAAAAGATCGGGTCACGTCGGGTAAATAGGCACCAAACATGTCAAGCTTTAAAAGCTTTCTTTTGGTGATATTTAATTACCACTGGGGTTTTCATGTTTTACTATATAACAAAAAAGTACCCCAAAAAAAAGTTTTCCCTTCATTATGAATGTTAGGAAACATTTTATTATTACCCAATTTTTTGGTAAATATCAAAGACGGGGGTCACGTCGGGTAAATAGAGACCAAACATGTCAAGCCTTAAAATTCCACACGCCCGCGAAATTGCAAAAAAAACGACCAGACCCAAATGCTTTAAAAGCTTTTACCGCTAATTAATTTAGTGTTAACAGTGATTGATGGCCCTAAAATTATTGCTCTCACTCTGATGTACGCGATGATATTTAATAAGTGTGGCACAATCATTGTTTTGCGTGTAGGTGCACCTATCACATTTTTGTGCATCTGTAAAAAAAATTTGTGTTTTTGTGTGTGTGCGTAAATGTTATTCATTTTGTAACCAATGTTTTTTTTACTTTTTTTTACACTTAACTTTATTGTCATTGCTAATAAGCCCCCTATGTGATATCGAATTACAATGACAGGTCCTCATAGTGGAGACATCAGGGGCCTCTAAGACCCCTAATGCCACCTAGGGACCCCTAAAGAAGCTGATGAAGCACAGATCTGCTTCACCAGCTTCTCTCCAGCTTCTGTAGCCGGAGAGTGATAGATGAATGCAGAAGTGATGTAGTAAACATCACTTCCTGCATTCAGAGAATGCGGAGGAGAGTGGAGGGAGATTGTGTACTGAACTCCCTCCGTTCTCTGTGCACAGAGCCACACTGCCGGTTTTGGATCGGACGCCTGGGATCTCGGGGACAGTGGTGGCGGGGATGGCGAGGAGAGGTAAGGGGGGGGCACAGAGAGGTGTATCATACAAGCGATCTGGTGTCTTTACAGACACTGAACCGCTTGTATGTAAACAGCCATCGCTGGCTGTTTCAAATTCTGGCAGTTACCCACTCGTGCGAGCGGGCCCGAGCATGAAGGACATTTAAAGATGCCCACCCGCATCCATAAGGCTCCTGTCCGGCTGTTTCTGAACGTACGGCGGACGGGAGGTGGTTAATAAATCAATCGCAGTGTATCCATTTTGTGAATATTGTTTTTATTTAATATATAGTAATAAGTCTAAATTGCAAATTAAAGTAGCACACTATCAATGAAAGTAAGATGGTTTGCTTCCTTTCTTAATGGTGAAGAACAACAATATTAGGAGTTAATTGAAATTAATAAAATCTGAAAAAGAAGCTGCTCATTTTCTGCCAGAAGACCAAAGTCTGAAAATTATGGAAAAGATTAGCTTAGATTTGGTACATCTTGGGCACTGGTTACTAGGTGCTAATAGACATTTGATTATTTTGTAAAACAAAAGCAATAATGCAACTATTTGAAAATTGTTCTCTCAAGATACTAGAGGAAAATAAACCTGAAAGGGAGGCCAATCTACTTATTGTCAACAAACTAGCTCTTGTCCATCTGTAAGCAGGCTCTTTCAAACCTTTTACCATCCAAATAATTAAATAAAACTGGTTTAACTGAATATACTGAACTATACGTTTTTATTTTCTTCTTCCAAACTTTCTAACAGTGTGGTCACATAGGGAAATCTATGCAGAAATATTTTATTCTTCAAGTATCTGAAATATGCTGAAGAGCATGCTAATATAATACAGCTACAGATGAGTACAATTAGAGATGTTTTTAGGTAGTGGTCTAACACCTACACTATTAATATTTCAAAATAGTGGGTTTGCCTTTAGAGATTTTATTGAAGTAAGCAAAGCTTGTAGAGTACTAAGCCTCCCTTTGAGAGAGCTCATACTCTGGAAAACAAGTGTATATGTCCCAAATGCTCATACCATAGCATAAACGTCTCAGAAAGGCTGTCCTTTTTTAACATTACAAAGAAGGTAATTAGCCAGAGCTAATCTTTTTTTCATAAAATTAAACTTTATAATTCAAATAGATGGGTTGAAAGTCCTTTTTTTTAATAAGATAAAGAAAATTTGAAGCATTTTAAAAAAACATGATTCTGCCAGAAACATTATAAGAGAATATTAATTTTAAAAGAATCTTTAAAATTTAATAATTTCAAATAACAAATTGCCTTATAAAATTTACTTTGTATATTTTAGGAATATATTTCTAGGATTTAATTGGGATCATTGTGAGATATCTGCAGTTAAACTAATTTATAATGACACTTTAGCATTAACAGTTTAGGTTTATACTTGTTTACCATATATCCTGAGAAATTTTAAAAACTTTCTTGGTCTGTGTAAAGGTGTGTATACTGCATACCATTGCCCAACCCCAGAAACATAACAGTATTTTAAAGGTTAATATTGGATTTTCCAAGTCTAAATTATACAGCAATCCTAAGTCTAATAATGTTTTTGTCATACTGTATACCTCTCCAGCATAGCTATGAAGAGAGCTTAACACAGTCCAATTTTACATTTTGTCAGACCCCTTCCAAAGGTAAAAGCACAGCTGGTGGGTCCTTCAGTATTGCTGCAACTGTAAAAACCATCACTTACCCATCTTTAGTGCCTGGTTTTCCATTAAAAAAACTCTTGATCCTTAGAGACTGGATGAATAAATAGTTGTGACAGAATTTAAAAAATGACATGAACTGAGGAAGCTCTGCCTAAAAAAGACAAACAGAGCGCAAAGGACTAGTCACCAGAATTGACTAGAGGCTTCCTGCAGCTGATATTTTCTCATTATGGATTTACCATGACTGACAGTAGGCATAGGAGTACTTAAGCACACTTACATACCAGGAAATTAACTGCTATATTTCAGGAAGAATTTGTGGCAAAATGTACCGCTTAGGCACATTTAACATTTCTAGACACCCCCTACAAGATAAATCTTCACTTTCTGTGTTCAGGTCTAATTTAAGTTTCCTTATTTAAAACAGCAACAGGCTGTAATGACCTTGGTATATAGAGATCTTTGTCTGAGTTTTTTAAGGGAGCGGGAATGTATATGAGTAAATGTTTAAAGTAAAAACTACTCCTCTCTTAAGAATGTAATTAATCGTTTGATTAAATGGGTATCTGTAATGGTCTGGGCCACAAAACCTTATTGACTTTCAAAATTTACAAAACTTTGAAAACATCTCCCGTGTTATGTAATCTATCCCGGAATTTAAACTATTTTGCAGATAAACAGTGAAAGTTTAATACCACTAAAAAGTAAGGCATTTGTGAATTATCATAAATAATTTATCTTCAAACTCTTTTACCTTTTAATTGCCATGATCTGATAGTGTTCTTTCTACCCAGCTTAATTTTAAACAAATCAGATAGCAGATAATTTTTTCTTTCAAGTAGCAAAACTTATCTGCATTATTACATGTGTATAAATCACTACATTGTCTTTAGGGATACATTTTCCCTGAAGCTGTTTTCGCTTGCTGTGAAACTTTCCCCCCCCCGCGTTTTGGGGTGGGAGGGGGCTTGGCGGTGCATTGTATTCAATGGCACCGCTTCCACGCCCCCCGTCCGCAGTGCGATCGAACGCATGGCAAAATTTTGCCAGCGTTGCGTTCCACTGCAAACGCAAAAAATAGGGCTTGCCATATATTTTTTGCGTTTGCAGTTAAACGAAATGCTGGCAAAGTTTTGCGACGCGTTCGATCGCAATGCGGACGGGGGCGTGGAAGCGGTGCCATTGAATACAATGCACTGCCACGCCCCCTTCCGTCCCAAAATGCGCGGGGATGTTTCACAGCGATCACGGTGTGTTCAAGCAGCTACCGCTCTGGAACGCACTCACTTTCGGTGTGAACAAGCCCTTACAATTCAGGAGGAGGCAGAATGGGGAGAGACAAGAAAAACAAACATATAGACATGGTTCAGGCATCTTATGATTTTATGATCAGGAGGAGAGTGGGGTTTTTTTCTCCATCTCTCCCCACTGTGCCTCCTCCTGATGTAATAAGCTGCCTACTGCATGTGTAACACATGGTTCAGGCAGCTTACGATCTGGAGGAGGCAGAGTGAGGAAAAAAACAAAAACAAACATATAATACACATGGTGCAGAGGCAGCATACAATCAGGAGGAGGAAGGGTTAACACTTACCTAAGCAGTCCAAGATGAGAAGCACACTCCACAGGGGACACATTCAGAGATCCAGATGGCAGCAGTGCAGTCACAGTGAATCGGGCACTGTATGGACACAGGCAGCATGTGACATAGGCAGCATGCTAAGCTGACCAGACAGCAGAGAAGCTATTGGTGGGGGTGGGGCCGAGCTTACAGCAGCCAAAGCCTGTATCCCCATCTATGCTGCAGCCACACACGAAGCGTGCGCACCAGGGACAAGGTAGGGGCGGGGACGAGCTTACAACTGCGGTGACCAAAGCCCGGAGCTCCTTCCATTGCTGTCACTTCTACTATTTTTTCCGCCCTCACCCTTGGGCGCCTTCAGGCGGCTGCTTGACTTGCCTTGCGGTAGCGCCCGGACTGTATGAACACATTGTCCTTCGATTACATACACCCACATAGTAAATTTATTTTGCTTGTACTTACAGGCCCAGGCCTTGTAAGTACAAGAAACCTCCTGACACAATCAATGTGACCTCCAGGGCTCTAAACTTTTATCGTAACTTTCTCAAGCTGTCGTCATCATGGCAGTTTCATGAACATACCCCCCCCTCCCCACACACACATAACATACACCATACTGTAGTGTATGCTATGCACATGAGCTGCAGTGCGTTGTTAAAACACATTAATTTAACTGTGGCACCGCATGGCAAAGCTTTGTGACGCATTGCCATGCATTGTGATATCTTGGGGGTGATTTACTAACCTAAACGCACGCACGCACCAGGTGCGTGTGATTTTCACACAGCAAAACGTATTTATCAACCAAAAAGTCTCTAAAAGCATATTTCCACTAATGCCATATATGGAAAAATCATGCACATGATGCATATATAATGCTGCTTCACAGTTTAGACAAAAATGGTTATCTCATGCATTTACATTCCTGCATTCATCAACGCAAGCAACACAACATAGAGCTAATTTACACAACATCACCTTACAATTCATGCAAGGCTTTGCACAACACACCTGCTGGGTGTGTACACACTACGAAGGTGTTTAGATTCCACTCATAGATCATGCTGGGAGGGAACACACTACAGAGGTGTATACATGTTCGTGGTGTGTTTATAAGGTTAGTAAATCAACCCCATGCAATGTAATTGTCCTGTTAGGGAAGGGGTAGAAAGGCCACACTCCATTAGATTGCAAGCTTTGTAAGGTGGCCACTCTCTACCCTGAAACTGCAAAAGTGATCTATTATAGGGACGCTTGGACCATAAGGGGGTTATTCACTTAGCTGCAGAAGTCGCCCGACTGACCCTTGGAATATGTTGGTGGATCAATTTTATGGCTTATTTTTAATTAAAGGACTTGTCAAAAAATGTTGTTTTGTTTTTATTTCAATTTAAGGATTTTTTCTTAAAGCGTTGGCTCTTTATTTACAATTTATTTTAACCCTTCAGTGAATGAGTAGGGGTATCAGTACCCTTTAATCATTCACAAGGGAGGAGGCAGCATCTGGATGCCCCCTTTAATAAAGGGGGTACCCTGATGCAAATAAGCTCCTCTGCCGGCAGACCCCCACAACCAACGGGTCAGGGCTTGTGGGGAAGAGGCCTTTGTCCCCATCAGCAAGGGGACAAGGTGCTTTTCCACGGTCCTCCCTGGAAAAGCACCTTGTCCCCATCCAATGCCATGGGCATGCTGCCTGGTATGGTGCAGGGAATGGGGGTACACTTGCTCGTCCCTGCCAGGCCTGTTTTCTGATTAAAGTTCTGGTTGGGAATTTTAGGGGGGACCCTACGTTTTTTCTCCCCATTTTCTGGAGGTGGAGTTCCCCCTTCAAATTCCTACCAGACCACAAGGTTCTGGTATGACTTTTGGGGGAACCCCAATCATTTTTTTTTTTACTTGGGGGGGTCTCTCCTAACTTTTCAGCAGACCTTAAGGGTCTGGTTGGTATGTATCGGGAGGGGGACCGAACACCGTTTTTTTGTTTCTTTCTTTACATTTTCTCTTTGTTTACATTAGTGGGGAAAACTGTCTGCTTTGGCAGATCATTCTCCCCGCTTTGGCTGTGACTTCGGCTCAGCTGAGCCAAAGCATTTACCTTCGGCTCGGCTGAGCTGTTCGGCTGCTATTGTGAATAGCCCGTACTACAGCCCTTCGGTTCGCTTGAACCTAAGGGCTTTTGCAGCCGAATTGAGCCGAGGGATTAGCTGTCAATATCTATTTTCTGCAGATGGGCCCAAATCGCTTTCAGACTTGGTGTACAAAATTTGCTTATCCAACTGTGGACAGGATGTATATAGGGCTGCAACAACTAAACGATTATGAGAATAGTTGGCAACTATTCTCATTATCGGTTAGTGTGGGGGAAGAGAGAGAGGGAATGAGAGAGAGAGATTTTGTTAATGCAACCAATCGGTTAGTTGAAGAAATAATTGGACAACTAATCGATTATGGAAATAATCATTAGCTGTAGCCCTAGATGTATTTTATTTTCTGAACATCGCAGGAAATGAATGTCCAAGAGTAGAGAGCCTTGATTTTTATCTCCATGGTAAACTCGTCCTTTAAAATACAAAAGAGTATTTATAATCCACTTCATAAAACATGCTATTATGTTGTTATTGTGTGATGTGGCTTCCTGAAAGAGTATCGTAAATAACAAAGCTTCTGTAATTTGCCTTCACATAAATGCTTACCCAAAAATTGTTGTAATTAGAGCAGCTAGCAGCTATGCTGCTGAACTCATGATGTTATCTCTTATGAAAGCCCTAATAATACTAAGTACCTTACATTTCCTCTGCATTTACAATAATATACCGTATCAACACAGGCAGAGCTAATTTAACAAAGATCTTTTAATTACTCAATTAACACTGCTAAAACGATCAAGTAAAACTGAACTTATAATTCTTTTGAATCTTAACTATAACAAGAAAACTTTTAAGTATTTTTATGCTACAGTGTAAAGAATAAAAAAAAAAGACAGTTTTTTATAGAAAAGACGTAACTGAACTAAATTTATTGGCCAATCATCGTTATCAGAAAAATTGCTTTAATTTGACCTGTTTAGCAAAAGCAATTTAGTAAGTTGCTTAGTTTAAAAAGATTGCAATTATTTAAAATATAAAACATGTTCTTCTGTGGGAAATGTTTAGACTGCCAAGCATGGAAATTAATAGTGACAATACATTTCATGCACGTAGCTCATAACGTTGAACACACCACTCGGGAATTCAGCAAAAAGTCACTGAGATTAAACAAATGAGCTATGGTTTTCAGAAATTCATGTTATAAGGCTGCCTAGGGTCATGTGTTCATTAGACGCACTGTTTTTGTTCTACACAGAGAACATGATTATGATGTAGCTATGCTCTAATATTATAAAGGCATGCATTCAAAGGGACATATTTGTCAGTCATAATAGATAGTGGGTGATCAGTAACTAGTGAAAATGGCTTGTAACATTTTTTTTTCCAGAATGAAGAAATATATTATAGTAGAGTATATTGCATACTTTTTATACAGTGTTTTCAACCTTCTTCAACCTTCTTTTCCTCAGGAGTCATAATAAACAAATGCAATTTAATTGTCTATTTTGAAGTGGACCTAGCATTAGATATTTTTTTAATGTTAAAGTATATGTGTAGGCAAAATCTAAATAAACAGATATTCAGTGCAACTATCTAATACAGTACATGCACATTTCCCATGTTTTGTCTCTTTAACAAAAACTGAAAATACTGAAAATATTTTTAATGGTAATATAGTGGTCTGCTATTATCAAAAAGGACATGGCGAGCTGGGCACTGCCATGGAGCAAATATACAACATCTACGTACCTAAAAAGGAACAGAAACATTTTTTAAATAAAAAATTATATACACTATATTGTCAAAAGTATTGGGACGCCTGCCTTTACACGCACATGAACTTTTATTGGCATCCCAGTCTTAGTCTGTAGGGTTCAATATTGAGTTGGCCCAGCCTTTGCCACTATAATTGCTTCAACTCTTCTGGTAAGGCTATCAACAAGGTTTAGGAGTGTGTCTATGGGAATGTTTGACCATTCTTCCAGAAGAGCATTTGTGAGGTCAGGTACTGATGTTGGACGAGAAGGCCGGGCTCGCAGTCTCCGCTCGAATTCATCCCAAAGGTGTTCTATCGGGTTGAGGTCAGGACTCTGTGCAGGCCAGTCAAGTTCCTCCACCCCAAACTCACTCATCCATGTCTTTATGCAACTTGCTTTGTGCACTGGTGCACAGTCATGTTGTAACAGGAAGGGGCCATCCCCAAACTGTTCCCACAAAGTTGGGAGCATGACATTGTCAAAAATGTCTTGGTGTGCTGATGCCTTAAGAGTTCCCTTCACTGGAACTTAGGGGCCAAGCCCAACCCCTGAAAAATAAAAAACCCACACCATAATCCCCCCTCCATTAAACTTTACACTTGGCATAATGCCTTCAGGCAAGTACCGTTCTCCCAGCAACCGCCAAACCCAGACACGTCCACTGGATTGCAGACAGAGAAGCGTGATTCGTCACTCCAGATAACACGTCTCCACTTCTCTAGAGTCCAGTGGCGGTGTGCTTTACACCACTGCATCCAACGCTTTGCATTGCACTTGGTGATGTAAGGCTTGGATGCAGCTGCTCGGCCATGGAAACCCATTCCATGAAGCTCTCTACACACTGTTTTTGTGCCAATCTGAAGGCCACATGAAGTTTGGAGGTCTGTAGCTATTGACTCTGCAGACAGTTGGCGACTTCTGCGCACTGTGCTCTTCTGCATGCGCTGACCCCGGTCTGCCATTTTTACGTGGCCTACCACTTTGTGGCTGAGTTGCTGTTGTTCCCAGTTGCTTCCACTTTGTTATAATACCACAAACAGTTGACCGTGGAATATTTAGTAGCAAGGAAATTTCACGGAACACCTGAATCCAATGATTTGGAGGGGCCCCCACTACTTTTGGCAATATAGTGTGTGTGTATGTGTATATGTATGTATGTATGTGTGTGTGTGTGTGTGTGTGTGTGTGTGTGTGTATATATATATATATATCTATATA
>NW_017307007.1:767706-807658 GCF_000935625.1 Nanorana parkeri
CTAAGCTACTAGCCAGGCCTGCCACCAGTTGCCCCACCTAACCCCTACCCTGCCACGGCCTTAACTCCGCCAGGTCAGCGCTGTGATGCAGAGTATAAAGATCAGTAACAATGGACAGTACAGAAGTCAGTGGTGCAATGCAGAATACAGATGCCAGCTGTGTGATGCGCAGTGCAGAAGTCAGCAATTTGACACGCAGTACAGAGGTCAGCAATGTTATATAATAGGTAACCAGCCTTACCAGAAAAGTAGTAAACCTGCAAAGCAGGTGGGTGCTTGTAGCGACCATGGATGGCACCGTGAGCAATATAGTAAGTAGTAAAAATTGTCACCAGCACACCACAATATTTACAGCAAAAAGTCCTTTTGATGACAAATTGCCATTCAGTACAAGCGCTTTCGGGGTCTATGAAGTACCCCTTCATCAGGCTCATTCTGAGCCTGACGAAGGGGTACTTCTGAGACCCCAAAAGCGCTTGTACTAAATGGCAATTTGTCATTAGAGGTCAGCAATGTGACGCGCAGTGCAGAGGTCAGCAATGTGATGCGCAGTGCAGAGGTCAGCAATGTGACACGCAGTGCAGAGGTCAGGATGTGACGCACAGTACAGAGATCAGTACACAGTACAGAGGTCAGTATGTAATGCAGTGCAGAGGTCACAAAGAAAGTACAGGGACTTACAGTTGCTTTGACCTCTTCTCCTGGTGATGGTGGGGGAGCAGCGAGGTTGCCTGCACGTCCAGCCGGCTCCAGGTGCTCTCTCTCCCGCGCAGCAGAAGCCAGCCAACTGCGGTTCGGCAGTCTTCCTCTCCCACCAATGGCAGCTGAGGTGTGCGGAGGAAACTGCTGTGGCCACCGAGGAGCCCAATCGAAGAGGGCACAGACGATGGCAGTGAAGCTTCTTGTTCTCTTCTCCCCGCCACCGCAGTCTTAAAGAGGCCCCCTCCAAGTCCACATGTTTCGGACGGTATTAATCTGAGTTGCCCCACTCAGTACTAAGATTAATAATGTGCTGGATTAGTCTGACCCAGGGGCGGGCTGGGCCCGGGGAAGGGTGTCAATTGCCCACCAGGCCTCTCTGATACCTTTGCAAACGCCCCCTACCGCCACCATAAGCATTTAATCTCTCCCCTCTCGGCCGCTCTGCTGCTGCAGTGGCCAAGAGGGGAGAGATGAAGTCCTTGCGGTGGCGGGGGGCATTTGCAAAGGTATCAGAGAGGCCTGGGGGCAATTGACACCCTGCCCCAGGGCCTAGTCCGCCTCTGGGTCAGACTAATCCAGCATGTTATTAATATGCGTGCCCCACTCAATATGGCCTCAAGCGAGGGGCATACTGAGTGTGGCAACTCAGATTAATAATGTCCAAAAGATGTGGACTGGGAGGGGGGGCTCTTTAAGACTGTTTTGATCACACTGCTGAACGATCCCTCTCTCTTCTCCCGACCGCTCCAGCTCCACGAAGCGGGCACTCAGAGAGGCAGCTACGATCAAACCTGTCAGCGTTCCCTCTCTCTGCTCCCGGCCGCTGCAGCTTCAGAGCGGCCAGAAGGAGAGAGAGGGAGCGATAATGGGTGTAATCAGAGCCGCCTCTCTGAGTGGAGCTGAAGCGGCCGGGACGAAAGAGAGGGCACGCAGAGAGCTAGCTCCGGCTCTGGATGGAACACTACCGCCGCAGCAAGCGTTCGCTTCTGTTCTCTCTTCTCCTTCTCGGGCTTGGCCGCTCTGTAGCTGCAGCAGGCGAGAAAGAGAAGAGAAAACAGAAGCGAGTTAGCGGTAGGGGGCGAGTGGAAATTTTGAGGCCTGATCTAGGATATCCAGCATTAGAGGTAAACTACATAGCAAAATTAAAACGTTTTTTTCCACTTGAAATCACCACAAAAGTTACAAACTTACAGTATACCCTGGCTGCAGAGGTGGTTATTCTTATCAAAGCTTATTCTTATCAAAGCTGCTGCAGGTTCCTCTTTAAACCACACCCAGTTTTCACTGTCCACACCCACTTTATGGTGCTGTGCTTTAGGTGCCCTGGATTCTGCCCTTTAAAAGTATTCCTCTGTGTCAAGTTCAAAAGTTTGGAGGTAATAACAATGATGTCATTCCAAAAGTTATTTCTTAAAGATGTTTTCTTTTAATTCAGATTTCACTTAAATAATGTACAGGGGAACTATATATACTTAGCTTTGGGTATCCACCTCTTATACATACTTTGATTAAAAATAAGTATACTATAAATAACCTTATTACAAAATAATACACAAATTTACTAGTGAATTGCCAAAATGTCTAAAGCCAATTAAAGGAGAAGTATTGGGAGAGTATAATGTACTCTTCCCAAGACTTAGAGCCAGTGCATGACATGCTGGCTCTATAGATTGAAAGCTGAGCGATCATGAACTGCTTATCACTCAGCTCACAGTCTTCTCCCTGCAGAGAGTGGTGACTTTCAGTCAATTCTCCCTGCAGGAATTTCCACTCCCCTCTCTGTTCCTCCATTGCTCATTGGAGGGGCAGATGGGGGGTGGGCACAGCTGGCTCTTGCTCTGGGGAGGCAGAGCCAGCTGTTAATCAGGCAGAGGGGAGGATCCCATGAATATTGTCTGGAACTTTCCTGGCTGTAGTGCTGCTCTGGACTGTCAGCAAATAGTGAGCAGTAGCCCCCTAGGTGATGACTTTGGAGTACATTTACTAAGACATAACCAAAAGAGGACTAAAGTAAAAAAAAAAAAAAGTTTGGCTTTAGTTCTCTTTTAAAAGAGAACTGTCCCCATGTCTCCTGGTTCAGTAACATATACACAATACAAATAATAGTGCTGCATTAGTATTAATGTACAAATATTTGCATTATTTTGTCCCATGATGTCTATAGGCCATGGACTCCAATTTATAAATTCCAGCCATTTTTTTTATCCACTTTACCAAAACATCAATGCAGAAAAAAATGTATCATGGCTTTAGCCACCCAAGTATTACAGCTTATCCAGTGATTGCATATACCATATATCCAAGAATGTAAATGTCTATGAGAAACGCAATAATATGTGATGATCCTGCCAAGAGGAACCTTGTTTATAAACTTTCTTTTATTGATTGGCAACTTTCTCTCAACTGTACTCATGCATTGTAAACCTGTCACACGTGCCCCTAAGGGAGATTTACAAGTGGCTGTGGCACCAAGTATTGCACAGGCATTGTCACTAAATCAATATCAGGATGCCAGTCATGAGCAATGCTGTGCAGTCAACATTCGATTACATGCATATAGACAGGAAGTGGAAGAAAACAAGCTGGAAGAGATCCTGTAGCACTGAGCAATAAAGGATGAAAAAAGGTGACAATCACTGTTCATGTTACTATACTACTGTTTATGATACACAGAGGAGAATTTATCAAAACTGGATTAGACAAAATCTGAAGCAGTTGTGCATGGCAACCAATCAGCTTCTATCTTTAATTTCCAAAGCTTAACTGAACAAACTGAAGAGAGAAGCTGGTTGGTTGCTATGGGCTCCAGATTGTGTCTGCTCCAGTTTTCATAAATTCCCCCCACAGTGTTTTAATTAATTTGCTTGGCATTTACATCTAATTTAAAGATATGATTTCAAGTAAGACTTCTGCAGGCTGTAGAGGAACTTGTCCAGGAAAATAACTTCCAGGATCAGTCTTTCTTTATCATACTCTTTATAATTATGACAGGCTGCAATTTGCTGTTAGTTTTAAGACTGCCGCTATACCTGATGATTGCTGGTGTTTATCTACTGCCATCTATGAAACTAAGCTAAATAAACCTTTATTCTAAACAGATCCTTACCTCTGCTCAGTGTGCTTCAAATATCCTTATGAATATTTAAAGACACTTTTTTTACTTATGGTCCTTAACCAAATATGTTTTCATTATGAAATCATGCAGATGGCATGTGAAATATTTGCACAGTTTAATCAAACTAAAGAAAAAGAATCAAATTTAAAAGACTTTCCAATGCTTACAAACAACAAAAAACCTCAGATTGTGGTCTGCTGACTTTGGGAGCTGAAACTTGGTGGGATGTAATAAAAATGACTGGGGTTGTGAAAAACAAAAAAGCCAGGAGAACAGCCTGGTCATGTGACTTATTAAAGTCATATGAATGGCTCTGCTCCAAGCACCGAGTACTCCCTGCTGAGTTAAGCATAGAGAACTCCATGGAGCAATTCAGGGTACATACAGCAGCCTTGATTTCATGGGCTGCAAAATGCGGGCCACAGTTGGGCCTGTGGAATATAGCATAGTATAGAGAGTATAGAAATGCCCAAATACCTGTTATAAATGTGCACTTTAGAGGCTGATTTATAAAGCAGCTGTGTGGTATTACAGCAATGTGCTTAGCACTTGTCCAGCTTGACGGCTCTGAAGCCAGTGGAGCGCTTTTAAATAAATGGCAACAGTAAAAAAAAAAAAAAAAGCTGGAAGGAGAGCCTGGTCATGTGACCTCTCAAAGTCACATGACCAGCCCTTCTCCACTTTTTGAGATCTCTCTGCTGCATGAGGCAGAGATGAATCAGGTGGATACTGCAAGTTGTTGTAATGCCACTTTTACCTCTCCCCTCACAGCATCCAGTACCGCCTGTGCCTCTCCTCCAACCTCCTCTTCCTTCACAGTCTCCAAAGCTGCCTGTGCCACTCTCCCAATCCACAAACAGCAGCCGGCCACCGTCCAATATGGCAGCCGCAAGGTGCAGTGTCTTCTCAGTCTCATGCAGTCATGCCTCCTATGGGCATTAGCACCAAGTTTAAATGGCAGATCTGTTTCAGAGGGGATGTGTGAATGCTTACCTGTCACCTCACCCTCTCTGATAGCTGCTAATCAGCACACCTTCCCTGTAAAGCACTGCTGCTCAGAGTGCACAGTGCTCAGCTATTAGTGAGCTTCCCGGAGTTCAGACCTGTGTTCCTGACTCCTCAGTGTTTAGACCCTTGTTCCTGTATTCCCAACTCCCGATTACTGATTCCTGAACTGCAGCTGCCCACACTGACCTTGGCTTGTATAACCGCATGAGAACCTCTTCAGCCTGCATCGACCTTGGACTGTTATTTGACTATGAAATTGGGACTGCCGTTATCGTCTTGACAGTATCGATTCCTGGCACATCCACTCTGTGTGTGCCCATCCCTCGCAATTGGGCTCCATACCTACTGTATATACTAGCTGCGAGTTCCTGACAGCTGCATTCCATGGCTTACATTCTCTGAATTTGCAGATTGTGGCTTGCAGTAGTACCACTAAGTGAAATGGAGCGCAGATAGTGATATCCGCTCTCTGTTATAAATGAGCCCCTTATAAGTTAAATGCATGATGCTTCTAATAAAACAGTGAACATTTTACTGAATCCTAACACTACGGCCTATACAATACAATCTGATTATATAACTAAACCATTTCTTATCTACACAATATATTTTTTTATACAATAGATCTCCATACATGTTTGTGAGATGAGAAAGAGGGACACCTTCCAGCACAATGTATTTAGGCAATATACACACACCCTGCCATGCCACCAGTTATATGGCTCATTAAGAAATTATATGCCAAAATAATTGATGAAACCTAGAATTGTTTGTTTCCCACCATTACTTTCCCTTTATACTGGCTTTTGCAAATACAAACATGATAGTTATGTGATGTGATCAGGCACGTATTTATCGCAAGGCAAGCAAGGTGTTTGCCTTGGGTGGACCTTTCCAGGGGGGTGGCAAAAATGCAGCCCCCAAAACAGTGAGGTGAGCTGGGCTGCACAGAATCTGGCAGCCTCGGCTGCCTAATCAAGGAACGGAGGAGGCGTAGGAGGCAAGGAGGAGGAGCAAAGGGAGGAGCAGGAGAAGGCGGGGCGGGTCTGGACCCCGCAGCTCTGTTCAGGCGGTGGAGGAAGCTGGGTCCCCGAAGCGCCGGTCGGATCCTGCAAACCCCCCCTGACATAATCCAGAGCCCACCATAGATTCTGCACAGTCCCCCTGATACCCTGCAGAGCCCACCACAGACCTCTCAGAGCCCACTACAGATCCTGCACAGCCCAAATGAGACCCTGCAGAGCCCACCATAGACCCCACAGAGCACACTATAAGCTCTGCAGAGCCCACCATAGACCCCACAGAGCACACTATAAGCCCTGCAGGGCCCACCACAGATCCTGCACAGACCCCCTGAGACCCTGCAGTCTGCAGGGTCTCAGGGGGGCTGTGCAGGATCTGTGGTGGGCTCTGCATTGTCTCAGAGCGGGTTTTGCAGGATCTGTGGTGGGGTCTGTAGGGCCTCTGGTGGGCTCTGCGAGGTCTATGGTGGGCTCTGAAGATATGGGTAAAAGTCCACTTTAAGGGAATTTTAGAGACCTTTACTAAAGAGTATGTAATAAAGGCATAATAAAAGACAAATATAATAAAAGGCCGAATTAAAACATAAAAGCTAGCACTCGGAGTCTATTTATACATGTTTGGCTTCAATTAGAAAATGTGTGAATGTAAATGTTGACTAAACTTTGTGGGAAAACACGTAGATATAGACCCCTAGTTATGAGAAAATCATAAAATGTTTAGATAACACAGCAATGAAAGTTAGGGTGCTCAGACTTTTAACGTCACCTTGTAGGATCACATTAAATAAACTTTGGCATTTTACTTGTGACCTAATTCTGTGATGCTTCCTCACTACTTGAGCAGTCAGCTAGCATCACAAGCTCAGGGCATAGCTGTCTAGATTATTGAACTACAGACATAGCAAGGCAGCAAGTGAAACACCCAAGCAGTTTGAAGTCAGGCTGAAGTGTTTCCTTGTAATAGAGTCAAGGAGCTCACAGACAGACAAGTGGATATATCACTTGCATTCATTACGATGTTATGTCTAGAGGGCTTTGTCCTGCTCATCCCCCTTTCAATCTTGCAATTTATCTAGGGATTCACAATTCGAAAATCATCACTTTAGAAGTGATTGTCGACAGCTCGGTCTTGACAGATGTCTTTCAAAGATCGACGTGGCTCTGTGGTGCCATGGATTAGTAAATTTAATTACAAGCTTAAACTTAAAAAGTTCCCTCTAGGTCAGCTTATATAGCCTGTATGTCCCATAACTTTATTTCATCAGATGTGCACAAGGAATAAAAGATACAGTTGTAATACTAAGAAAATGGTGCATGTACTTAAAGTTATTTTGATATAGTGTGTAAAGATGGATTATTAACAATTTAGATCAAAAGCTTTAGTGATGAACAATATTTAAAATAATTTGGGTTACTTGCCTTTTTAAAAAATAAAGTATTGTACAACATGTATGAATCTCTAAGAATTAATTTATTTTATTTACATTTCGCCCGTGTTGGAGTATTTTGTAATATCTGTTTATAAGTGCAAAAAAACCCAACAAAACTTGTGAACCGGCCACTAATCCAATGAGCTTGATGTCCTGTCTGTACTACACTAAAATCCTAAACAATCTTATCAGCCCTCCCAATGCTGTCTGTGGACTACAAACTTCCCCCCTATGTTATGGAGATAAGCAGAGTAGGAGGTGTTTTGTAGTCCTGCATGCCTTGTCCTAGGGAAAGTGTGTCAATAGCAAGATTACCAGGTGAAAATAACTGAAAAAATTCTGAAAAAAGTTAATGCAGCAATCAAATCTAAGGATAGGTGTGCTGCAACATAGTATATCTTGTTCTTGAGTTTAGATACACTTTGCACTATATAAAAAATTACATGTATGATGCAGTCTGTCACTAACATTTAGGGCCTGTTCATACCTATGCGTCAGATTAACTTCAAGGTAGCATGGAATTAACGTGGCAGGTGCATTGCGTTGCCATTCATTTGAATGTCACCCCAACGCACCTCCCAGCCACAGCATGCTGCAATGATGTAAACAAGTGTTAACTAACCTTGGTCAATGGCTATTAACTTAAAGGTAACACTAAACCTCAGGAGCTAAATAATACAAATTAATTCAAGTACCTTAACAATTAACACAGAAGTAGTTGACACTGTCCTTCCTTCTAAGGGTGGCTGCTTTTGTACTGCATGGTTCCTCCATGTTTTGTAAAGTAGTCACTACTCCAAGCTCCCTCTCATTATGGACTACAATCTCAATACAAATTAGTAAACTAAAAGTGAGATTGTAGTCGAGTTTGGAGTGGTGGTTACTTTTCAACACACAGGGACCTTGGGAAACAAAGGTAACCACCCCCCAGAAGGAAGGGTGAGTTTCCTGAGTTCAAAGTCACTTTAGTCTACTCCAAATCCTTAATGCAAAAATACACTGGTAACACTTATCAGTAACTCATGTCAATGCACAAAGGAAACATGTTGGTGCATAAAAATGCTACGGTTGTTATGCTACTGTTATTTTTAAATGGACAATTGAACTGTGTAATTTCCAAGAACACACTCCTTACACTCATTTGTATTCTATGCCACAGACCAATCTCAGGAGTGCAAATCTTATCAAGAACAGTTTTCCCACACACCTACCCCTGTAAAGGGACCCTGTCATCTCCTTACATAATTACTTTAAACTGATTTATATTTTTAGTACAGTCAAAGACCAATCATGCCATAAAATAGCAATATAATGTGGAGAGTGCACACAGTTTTTAATCTATATGAGAGAAGCACAAAATTAGCAAAAGAGACTTCCTTACAGAACTAACATCTGCTGTTAACAGTAGTGTGCCTAACAAAAAATGAAATATATCATTACTGCAATTGAATAAACTAAAGTAAAAAAAAAAGCAATTTGTCCTCTGAAAATGTATGTACATAGTTCTGTGTGAATGGAGGCAAATACAAATGTTATTAGTATATTTTCTTTCCAAGTCAAATGTAATTAATTCATAAGAATAGAGTGAATCAGGAAGATACTGCATTATGATCACTACCATGCACAGAACATTATAGGTGGAAAAAAACGTATTCCCTAGGGATCTTCAGTTCCATCTAGTGGCCATAATGTGGTATTTTCATGATATTATATTTGACCTGGAAAGAAAATGTACTAATACCATTTGTTTTTGCCCCATTTGTGCAAAATAAATGTACATGCATTGTCACAGGACGAATGGCTCTGCAATTTGTTTTTATAAATACACACCTAAGATTTATTATATTAAAATGGAAATAAGGTATTTATTAGAAACTAAAAAATCTCATGTGTATGCAGCATATATACATATATAGAGATAGATTATTTTTGTGCACAAAAAAACTAGAAGCTAATGTTATGCTCAGTTCTAAAAAAAAAATAGATTTAATGTTAAGGAAGAGCTCCATGAAAACCTGAGCAGTACACTCCTTAGTTTTCCTCTCTCTCTATTCTTGTTACAAAAACAGATATTTAATTGGCGATCCAATGTCTAGAAATCAAAAGGGCGACATAGGAATCTATAGAACTGAAACAGAAAACAGTGATGTCAGCCTTCTGGCTATATTGCGGGTATGGTATGTGAATCACTGCAATAGGAGACCAGCATATAAAACCATTTAGCAGGTAAAAAAGCATCACCCACATGGATTGTAATGGCACATTTAGCTAATTACATGGTGTTCTGCTTTACCAAGAACAGCATATACATAAATAAATGACACAGATTAAAGAAAATGTTACTAGTGCAGTACTAATTCAATGCACTGTAATGCAATACAATGTAATGACAGAAAAACAGAACATTTGTACTTCGTAAAATCATTCTTCCTGTAAACCTCACAGCCTTGATTGGAATCAACATACCGGCATGGCCTATGGTCCATGGTCTGACACTGACATCAGCACTGACACTGAAAAAAGTAGTTTTTTAATCCTACAGTACCTAACTCACACTGACACTAACACTGACGCTAAAACTGACACTAACACTGGCACTAACACTAACAATGACCCTAAAATACAAAAAAGACGTGGTCACGTCGGGTAAATAGACACCAAACATGTCAAGCCTTAAAATTGCACGCACCTGCAAAATCACAAAAAACGACCACACCAAAAATTGCCCATAGGCAACGCTTTAAACGCCTTTATTGCTCATCAGTTTAGTGTTATCAGTGATTAATGGCCTGAGAATTATTATTCTCACTCCAACATTCGCGGTGATATCTAACATGTGCGGCACAATAGGGTTAGGGTTAGGGGTCATCGTTTTCGCACGTAGGCGCACCCGACGCATGTTTGCCTGTGTATGTGGGCGGCGGGGGACTTTAAAAAAACATTTGTGTTTTTTAAATTTTTTTAATGCTTCTTTGATTTTTTAACTCTTTTATTTCCCCTTAACCCTATTGCTATCACATGGGGGGCTAAAAAGCCAATTTACATAACAGGTCCTCTTTATGGAGATATTGGGGTCTCCCAGACCCCTAATGTCACCTAGGGACCCCCAGAGAAGCTGATGAAGCAGAGATCTACTTCACCAGCTTCTCCCCAGCTTCTGAAGCTGGTGTGTGACAGCAGAATGCGGAAGTGATCTAATATACAACACTTCCTGCATTCTGGGACTGGAGAGGAGATCAGAGGGAGGTGGTGTACTGTACTCCCTTTGATCTCCTGTCACAGAGCAGCTGTGCCGGTCCCGGCCGCACCAGGCACAGCGAGTCTCGGGATTGGCATCAGCAGTGACAGCAGCTGCTAATACAAGTGATCGTGTGTCTCTAGAGACGCCTGATCACTTGAATGTAAAGCTCCTGGCCGGCCGTTTAATTACAACTTAACCAAGTTGCTCGTCGGGCTCCGCCGTCCTTTCTTCACAGATGAGAGAACAAGCGGATTTTTCAAGCCCTGATAATCATACAGGTTATGGTGAGAAGGGACTAAAGCAATCAAAAAACCTTCACTCAATAGAATGCATAGGAAAGCAAAGTCTTCACAGTTCTTCCCCAAAACAAATGCATTTGGGGAGAAACTGTAAAACATATAAAACAGCTGCCCCAGCTGCACTGAAATCCCAAGTAATGTGTTGTCAGCCCTGCCTGATTTCTCCTCTTTCAACTATAGAGCACCTCCCCTTATGTTATGGAGATGTGGAGGTGTCGTCCATCAGAGGAAGAATCAGGCAGGGCTGACAACACATTGTTTGATGTTTCAGTGCATTAATATATGTTTTCAATATATTAATATGCATCCAGACATTGTTGAGCCTCCTGGGCTTCTAAAGCCTTATTGCATGCACAGAACCCAAAGCCAGTGCCTGCTATTACCTGCCAAAATACTACCAAATAATGTTCAAGGGTATATTTTCACTGAACTGTAATTAGATTAGGCAATGTGCACTGTTCTAGAAATCCTGTGTCCCTTAGTACTAAATACTGTTTATTAATATTAAATCCTACAGCAGTTAAGTATTTATGAATGAAATGCGATCTCTCAATTTAATACCAGCCAACAATAGGCTTATACTAACAAAATTCAACAATATCTGAAAGGCTTAAAAGTTGAAAACAAACATTTTAGGAATAAGAAACATATCTCTAAGACTATGCTCTGAGGATTGGTGGATTTTAACATTCATCAAACATCTCTTTTGGAGCTTATGTGTACAATGCCTAAGTGAAATGAAATTCATTGATCCATCTTGTTTTTCAACCTGCTTGTCCATTTAACAATGGAAGTACAATGTATGCATGTTGTTATCCAGTATTAAAAAGGCTTTCTGCAAGTTTTCAGTTGTATTTCCACCTTTTATGTTTTAGAAACATTTAGAACATTTACAAAATCAGTATATTTTACATGCATATGTTATTTTTTCCTCTATTGTGATTTTATCACATTTACTTTTTTGATAATCATAAATGTCTGGCATGTGCTGTGGCTGTATAGCATGGCCCCTCTTTGACAGAAAAGATAGATGTGTCCTGCGTCTAGATGTTTTGCGGCCCAACCAGTGGCGGACCTAAGGAACAAAGGGCCCTGGTGCAAGATTTTTTTTGGGCCCCCCCCCAAAAAAAAACCCCACAAACACAGCGCTCTCCTTCCACAGCGCTCGGCCGGCTGTCACTTTCTCTCCTCCCCGCTGGGACACAGAGCAGCACCCAGCTGGGAGAAAAGAAATTATGGATGTACCGCTGTATCCGCAGAAAAATTGCACTTTCGGCATTATGCCAAAAGTGCCATTTTCGGCCAATATGTTTTGGCGGCCAATATATGGTGCAGCCCTAATATTTACAGCAATACAGAATGGCACAGGCTATAGAGGACTACACATCCCAGCAATACTTTATATAACAATAGCATTTCTGTATAAAGTACTGCTGAGATTTGTAGTCCTCAGCAGGTGATTGCTTGTAAGTCATACAGCAATCGCCTGCTGTTAAAAGCAGTACCAAGAGCACGGCTGCCGAAGCAGCCGTGCTCTTGTTTTAACCACTTCTGCGGGCCACCGTCTATAGACGTACTGCGGCCTGGAGTGGTTAAAGTGACATTAAAGTACCATTTTTGTTTATCCCTCCACCCAATGTTAATGTTAGCACTTACCTTAACTGATGTCTCTTAATCCGATCTTCTTTCCTGATGTTTTCATCTGTCCCTCCAGCGATGCGGCGGGTGTCCGATCCAGCGCTAACTCCTCTGTCATTGCTGGCACTTCCTGTCCCACGGTGTCTGCATGGACTTACCTTGCGTCTCTCCTCGTCTCCCGCCCGAAAATCCAAACTGCGCATGCGCCTGCCCCAAGATGCTTTGTGGCCGCCCGAGCAGTTTCGGGTTTTCAGACAGGAGCGCGCGGCGAAGACGGGGTAAGTTTAAACCGCTGTTTAAGCGTTTTGTTTAAAAAAAATAACTTTTTGCATATATCTACTGCTTGCTAGCCTTATATATATGCAAAAAAGGTAGAGGGTTTAATAACCCTTTAATACTCACCTGATCCCTGGAACGACCAACAAGCGCAGACTCCCAGGCGGAGGGACCAGGGGCCCGCCGCGCGCTGGATAACGATCCGGCAGCCGGCAACTTGCTGGGCCCCCCCAGAGCCTGAGGCCCCGGTGCGCCCGCACCGCCGGTAGTTCCGCCACTGGGCCCAACCACCACTTGGTCTGCAGAACCTGTTTGCTTGTACTACCTCTGGGTGCAGAACCTCTTCCTCTAATTTTAGGCCTGCCAAAAATTTTT
The DNA here is from genome assembly GCF_000935625.1 of Nanorana parkeri. Classification (NCBI taxonomy): domain Eukaryota; kingdom Metazoa; phylum Chordata; class Amphibia; order Anura; family Dicroglossidae; genus Nanorana; species Nanorana parkeri. The sequence continues at coordinate 780,813 of NW_017307007.1, forward strand.
AATAAAGGGGTAATAAAGGAGATTACCTAAATTCAATGGCAATTATAGTAATGGGGGGAGTAAATATGGGGTGCTTTGGTGTATACTACTTTAGTGCACAAGCATTCAATAACATGCTGCAAACATGAGCAGGGCCCTCCTAAGCCTCTGTATTAAAATTGTATTGGAACTGTACTGTCTCCCTCCATTTTGTAAACTGCTGCACAAATTGTTGGTGCTATATAAATCCTGTATTATAATAATAATAATAATAATAACATTGAGACAGCTTTGCCTGCATCAGCAACAAGCGTATAATACCTCCCTGAAAATATAAACCCTGAAACACTAAACCCCAACCCATATTTTAATATAAACATTTTAATGTCAAAATTTAAAAAATATGGATAAATGTTAGGGATGCACCGATACTAGTATAAATATCAGTGCTGATACCGAGTATTTGGGCAAGTACTCCCAATTTGCAAGAACTCCCAAGAACTTCCAGAATCAGGAAGCCGGGCAACGAGTCATTACATGCTGCCCAGCTTCCTGATTGGTGATTGGCCGGGAAGCCTGCTCCATGGTCCTTCGTCACCAGGGAGCATGGAGCCGGCTTCCTGGCTAATCAGGAAGCAGGTAATGACTCACCCCCTGGCTTCCTGAATGGCAGAGAAGCCGGCTCCATGCTCCCTCATCACTTGGGAATGAGGGAGCATGGTGTAGGCTTCCTGACCAATCAAGAAGCTGGGCGGTGTGTAATGAATCGCCGCCCGGCTTCCTGATTGGTCGGGAAGCTGGCCGATCAGGAAGCAGAATATAATCAGGACGCCAGGCGGTGAGTCATTACACGTTGCCCGGCTTCCTTAATGGAACTTCCGTTATCAGTATTTTGTATCAGTGAAACAAAATATCAGTACTTAATCCCCAAAAAAACGGTATTGGTGCATCTCTAATAAATTTGAATAAAAAGCAAATAAAAAAAAAAAGACGGCAACTACAGTTGCTGCTGACACACACACAAAAAGGTAGTCCTAAAAAAGACCATGGGATCTCTGAACTGTAAATGGGGTGTTACACAAGAATATGTTGCCCACCACATTGCAATTCACAGTAACGTAGTGCAATATAGCATGGTATAGCATCATATAGAATACTGTCTGGTAAATGTTCACATTAATTCACCAAAGCCATGAATGTTGAACACGCTGGTAGCAGCGAATTGAAACTTCCTACCTAAACAGGACCATAGCAAAATAATAAGAACAACAAAGGGGTATCCAAGGATCAAGGGCTGGAAATGTTAGTCAGCTGAGGTCAAAGTCAAAACCAAGATATCAAACAGAGACAGGACAGATAGGAAACCCCAGACGAAAAAAGTATGGGAAACAAACCTTGCATTCAGGCACAAGTCAGTAAGGATAAAAAAAACAATATAATCACAAACAGAGCAAAACGATATTGGGGAGAAGGATCAATCAGATGACAAGAGCTGCGGTAGGTTTTTGCCAGGACCAGACAGGACCAGACAGGACCAGACCGGAGAGTTTGGAAACAGAGTTAGGGGACTGACTGAATGTAAAACAAAATCACACATATCCATGTACCAATGCACATTTTAGTTCTCAGGTACTGCTGTAACAAGACACAGAGAGAGTGGGGTGAGCACAGTGGAGATACAGACAAAAGAAACAGTTAATAGCAAGATAGATACAAAGACTGATAGAATACTGATAGAGACCTACAGCAAGCAGAGGGAAAACATTCACTGCTCTTATAGTAAAGTAATAATTCTGTATACAGAGGTTAAAGAGAATTTACACTCTGCCAAAGAACAGCTCTTATTTGGTAAGTTTTCTGCTGTAAATAATCCACTGAAATACCTATATCTCTTCAATAAGTGCAAAAAGAAGCTGTTGATAGTGCCAGAAATCTGGTTAGCTAATAACAACACATGCTCTTCTCTGCTGCTGACTGTTATCAATTACATTTATCCCAGCTTTTCTTGAGGACTCTCAAACTCCTTTCCCTCTATGTTACAGTGAAGAGGAAAGATAGAGGTGTTTGCAGCATGGTTCTATGGTATCAATGCTGCTTTCTCTTAGACACAGAAAGCGATGTTACCCTAGGACAGAATGTGCATTACTGGGAGGTGAAACTAAAGACTAAAATAAAATCTGAAAAAAGAAAACGAAAACAGCCATCAGATCTAAGGAATTGTATTCTGCAATGTATTGCACTTTTGTTCTTATGTTTTAATATGCTTTGTCTTTTCTTTTAAAAGTGTTTCCTCTTTTTTTTAAGTTGTGTGTTTTTGTGGCAACCTTTAACAGAACAACTATTATCTGTATTTTCTGTAATTTTCTTTCAATTGTTCTGTCATATCCCCATCCTATCATCTCGTTCCAAGAGTTCAAAAATCCATAGATAGGTCCTCCATGCTTATTATTAATTTAGTTGCCTTTCTCCTAATAAATGTTTTAATTTTTTATACATGTCACCTTCATATTTTATAAATCCCTAAAGTAACTCAGAAAGTAACATATTCTTTTTTGTTTACATTCTTTTTCATTTTTCTGTTTAAGGTGCAAAGTTCAAACCATAAGATAAAATAAATGCTTGACTGATCCTGCATGGTTTGTTTCATTATTTTATTGGTTCGGTTGAGCTGTATAAGTGAAGCCGATTTTAAGACACAATTTTATTGCCTTTCAGACAACTCTTTAGCTTTAGAAAGTTAAATATGATGTAAACACATAAAGCCTCAGACCACTTGACATAAATGTTTTCTTACATTCTTTGGGGACTCCAGCTTCACAATCACTCTGTCAACCTGTTCCTGCTGTTTTCTACTCCTTGTAGTTTTGGGTGTTACTGCCCACTTCAGTGTGTTTTTTCTGTCTGCTGTATTCTCTGCCATGTAATGATGGTGAACTGTTCCCTGCAACATTCTCCTGTGAGTCCAGGATGGCTTGATGCCCTGATCTCACAGAAAATGGGTTGATTGATGCCAGGAGTCATTCAACTCCCAAAAGGCCTTGCACTGGAGTGCCGTGTTCACTGGGAACTTGTTGCTTGTTTATTGTTTTCAGATGCTGGACTATTTTTTTAATCATCAAAGCTGGAGTTGGAATATTGGAGCTCCATCATAATGCATGCAACACTGTGCAAAAAAATTTGCTCATGCCATACCTGACCTTTTTCTTAAATTGATAGTTCCCTGGCTGTGCTGCTAATCCATTGACTTCCAACCTGTCTTAGCCACTGTCCTGAAACCTTGATCAGAGGGTCAGCATGGTAGGCAGACAATTTACATTTCCTTCTAAAATCAGTGAACCATCTCAGGGTAAATAGTGATCGACAGGATAGAAAATCTTTTGTTGTCTTTTACCCTAGATAAGCCAATGCTAGAGATGAGTGAACCAAATAAATATCTGGGCATTATTGAGGCTAATTTGTAACCTTTTCTTAAAACAATTGCATAGATAGCTGGGCACTTCCATGGGGGACATAAACCAATATAGAAAGAAACAGTGGGAAGAGGGTCTTTTAATGAGGTTTAAAAGGCAACATTAGAAATACACAAATTCTTTAAATAGCATGCTTGTAAGTATGTCATAATGCTGTATGTAAAGTTACAGAACAGTATGGTGTAGTCCTTTAAATGTTTTTTTTTTAAATGGGGGAAAATGCTACCAGGTTGCTACTAAAAATGCTAAAATTGCTACCAGATCCTTATCCAGGTATACAGCCTGGGTGGCCAGGAAAGGAGAGCAGTGAGTATGCGTACCCCCCCCCCCCTCCTGAACCATACCAGGCCACATGCCTTTAACATTGGGAGGGTACATGGGCATCAACATGGTCAGACAAGTTTCATCCTCTTGCTAGGCATCTTGTCCCAATGTTGAGGGGACAAGGACCACATCCTGTCCTCCAAAAGTATTGTGGGGTTTGTGGAAGGGGACTTATTAAAATCTGGAAGCCCCCTTTATAATAAAGTGGCCCCCAGATATCCACCCTTCCCAGTGTAATGACTATGGAACACAATAGTACCGCTTCTTACACTTACCCCTTAAACAAATATTTATTATACAATGCTTAAAATGTTTATATACATTTAAACATGCATACTCATATTTTTATAAACAGTAAAGTGTGACAAACATTGATCACATGAAAATAATTTGTTCTTCAAAAGTTATTAAATACTTTTTGAAAAATTCTTAGGGAAAAGTACTGAGGTATTACCCTGATAAAGATAAATTGTAAGCATTACGTGTGAATTCAGGGTTATCATATTTTCATGAGATATATACTATATATACACCAACATAGAAATATTTTCACTGGGGATTCTGTTATGGTTTTCTGACAGTGCTCAGTATATAGATTCGATCCCATATCTAGAGATTGTCCCTCACTAGGTGCTCCCAGAAGAAGATCAAGATGATTCACTGCCCCGACCACCTACTCAGGTAGTTGATTTTCAGTCCTTCTATTCAGAAGAATAAAGAGAAATAGTACTTTTTCCTTTCAATGCTAAAGGATTCTGCCATTAAGAATAAATTCAACAGAAAAGCACATGTTCCAGCTCAGATCCCATCTCAGATCTTGCACCACAACACTGCCAAGTCTCCTGCACACCAATTGTTTACTCAATTGTGTGGACACTCTGGTAGAGATATTTTTACCATTAGTGTCCCCACAAAACATTGGGGTCTATTTATAAACAATTCACAGAGCCCTTTGCCCCGCAGATCTCTGTGTACATTCGTTCTGTGTGAATAGATGCTCCTTAGATCCATCTAATGGTCTTAATTCATTATTACATCACACTCAACCGAAAAAGAAAATATACTAAGAATGTTAATTTTTGCTTCTATTCTTATAGAATGAACGTTCACAGAGATTAGCATGTCAAATTGCTCTGTGAATTGTTTCTAAATAGACCCCATTATTTCCACACTCTCTACACCCCTGTGTTATACCTATTGCCCAGAGTCTGCACTGGATTCTGCAGCAGCTTTTTCAACAATGTCTACCTATTTGGCTCCCTCCTCACTGTCTATACTTGTTACTACTTTTGTGTTGCAGTGTGTCTGCCATTCTATGCTCCCCATTGTTCAATTTCCTTGTGTCATGTTGTCTCTGAACACTTTTTCCTCCACTCCCTGTCATCATCAGCTTCAACTTGGCATCTCTATGACTCCTTAGTCCTCAATCAGTTGCCATTCCTTTCAATCTGCCTTCCTATCATCCATGTCTAGTGCCATTCTTTCATCTCAGCTCTAGTCAGCTTACAGTACACTCTCCCTCTGCAGTTTAGGAATACATGTGAGCTTGCATTTGGAGCAGCAGATGGCTAGTGGGGTTAAATGGCCTATGGGACATGGCAATTTTCTTGCATGACAGATGTCAAGGTTATTAAGCTTACTATAAAATTTAGGATTGGCCCATTGTATACTTTTTCTTTATTCCTAGCACGTTTAGGTGAGTTCTACTATTACTAAGTATCTACCATAGCTTATGTTGGTCCCTAGCTTGAAATCTCAAATCTATTAGACCCTGTGTCGTGGGGAAAAAATTATTCTATCATTCTTTTAGAATATATATATTATTTTTTTTACTGATTCTGCCTGGATAGAAGCTCAAAGTGTTGTTACTCTTTTACATCTTTATATTTACTGATCGTAACAGATTACATCTTTATCACTTCTATTGTCAATAACATTTGGATCCATTAGTTATGAATCATCGATTTTTCAAGGATACATGGGCTTGTTACAAACTGTAAGTCTCATTTTTAAGAGGCACAGATAAAAGTGACTGAAGAGGTGTAATCAAGTACTTTTGAGCACATTTTAAAATGGTGGATTTTTCCTGTTTAACAAAAAAAAAAAATATTTACTATGTAGTTTATTGTCTAGATCAGTGTCTTGCCTGTGGTTCTTCGTCTAGAGTTTTGGTGCATAAATAACTAAATTTGACAATCTTAAACAATATGACAGTGGCAGAGCAGGCTTTGGGTAGGAATGCTATAACACCCTGTAAACGCTGGGTTGAGTTTAATTTAAAAGTGAATTGTAGGTAGGGTTGAAAAAAGGAGAACTGCTGGTGGCAAAAGGAAAAATCTAAATTACTTATATGCAAAATTTTATATTTAACTGACTAAAAGGAAAAAAATGTTTTTAGAATCAGAAAAGTGCAAGATGTTAGATGCTACATTTTGCAATTACCCTTTGCACTATGAAATAAGCATCATAATGCATTTTTACTAGTGAAATAGCAAAGGCTACTCAGAATTTTAATGTAAATGTCCTTCTGTGACATAACTCTTGTCATACTAATACATACGGTTGGTATATGGCCCCATTGCAAATCTTTTTCTCGATAAGCCTCCTTCATTATATCAGACACATTTACAGTTCTGTTAATCAATCAATCAAGCTGGTTGCCTTTTATTTATGACTTAAATATCTAGAGAGCTTCACTCATAAATACATCAATGGAAAAAAATAAACAATATTTGCTCAGATTTGCAGCTTCTAATATTGTTGTAAAAATTCAACTAAAAGGTTAAAAAATCTGGGATGTGCAACAGAATGCACAGGGGTTATGGTTATGAAGACTTGCATGTGAGCCCTGTAGCTTAGCCAAATAAGTTATATGTGTTACATTTTACAGTTGCTTAGAGGTGTTTAATATATTACTAATGCATTGGACATCCTACTTGTGATGTCAATTACTGATTGCATTATTGCAAAGTGCTATTAATACTATACTGAGTGCAGAATAAAACCCTTTCATGTGTAGATTTGTATTGAATGTGTGCAAATGACAAACATCCCTAATGAATCTATTCCAGAGAGTCAGCATGTCATGGCTGTTCTGCAATTTGACTTGACCGTTCTGCTTGAATGGAAATCACAGCCACAGCAGTATAATTTAATGAGTCATAGGAAAGGTCTGTTCTTTTAGCATTCCTCCCTATAGACAAAGAGCTAGATGGAAAAGAAACTAATTTAACTCGACTAACTCATTAAGGATAGTAGTAGAACTTTCATGAATTCTGTGCTAGGGAAGATGTTGTACTGTTTGGTGTGATTTTGTCTGCCTGAGTTTTAAAATCAAAGAAAGAAGAACACATAAAAAATTCATGTGAGAACACTTATGTCACGTACTTGATGGAGCTTGAGATGACGAGGACGGCTTCTCTTGCAACTCTGGTCCCAGAAGGCCTGATAATGAATACAGGTACTCTGGGGCACAGCGGGGCACGAGTGCTGGATGAAAACTTGGGTGTGTGGATTAAGTTTGTTAGCCGCTTCGCTGTACAACGGAATATAAACACACAGCAAAGAGGCGGATAGAAGGTACTCAAAGTCAGGCAGACCAGGTCGGCAACGTGCAGGCAGGAAGGTAGTGCAGCAAGAGACAAACTCGTAGTTGGGTAACAGGCCGGGTTTGTTAACATGCAGTCAATGTAGGAACAGGCAGGAAGCAGGAGAATCGTCAGACAAGCCAGGGTCAGGATACCGGAGGATCAGCAGAGTCAGAAGCAAGCCAGGGATAGCAACAGGAAACAACACGACAGGAAGCAGGCACAGGATACAAGGCACACAGCTGAAGAGTACTTAGCACTGGAGACATGGAGGGGCTGAGTTTAAATAGCTCGTTTGGTGCCACTGTTCGTTGTAGATGCGCGCACGCGCCATAAAGCGAGCACGGACGTCTACACGACAGTGCACGGCCCGGCCTGACACCGTGGGCCATGCCGTGCGCTTGCGCATGCGCAAACGCAGTCCGCTTCGTATGGGCTTCCTGACAACTTATCTCACAGGGGCTGAGATGATGGAAATGTGCCAGTGTTGTATCCCACGTGTCATAAGTATAGCATTTGTCTTGTCTATGTAGAGCTCAGAGTACAATTGTCCAGTATATGCCAAATTCCACCACTTACTGTACATTGTACACGTACACTTACAGGAGGGTAAGCAATGAACAAAGGCTCTCTCACCTTTGTTCTTTACTAATATATAAAATTGTGCCTTTACATACTTTCCAACTGTCCCTTATTTGGAATGATTGTCCTTCATTTGGATCTTTGTTTTGGATTATTCTGTACTAAAACCTTAATCTCATCCTAATTAATTTGTTCAAAATACCAATATAAATAAAAAGTAATGGTGAAAAAAGAAAATTATGGTTTAACCAATTATTTGTGGAAAATACATTGTTAATGGTGCGCATAACTAGGTGTGTGGTAGGTGTGTGTCCATTGCCTAAATACACTGTGCTGGAAGGTGTTCCTCTTTCTCATCTCAGAAAGGTGGGCTCAGATATGGCCAATTGTTTACAGGTACACAGACCTATAAGGGAACATTATATGCATACATTTTAGACATGAACAATCAAAAACAATGGTTTACCTAATTGTGAAAGAGAAACATTTGCATTTTTATTGGATAGCTCGGTGCTTTGCTATAAAGCAATAGTTGATCTCAGTAAACTTTAGATTTATAAAGTCCTGGGTGTACACTGTAAGAGATATTTAGCAAATGAACATAAAGATGAGGGTACTCACAGGTATTTAAAAGAGAATAAATAATCCAAGGCTTCATTCACCTCCTTTAAAAAGCGGGCCATGACCCACTAAAACCTCAGTGAATAAAGCCTTGGATTATTTATGCTTTTTCAAACACCTGTGAGTGCCCTAATCTTCAACCTCTCTCTCTGTCTCTCTCTCTCTGTCTCTGACTGTCTATTTGTCTGTCTGTCTGCCTCTCTCTCTCTCACTATCTATATATACATATATATATATATATATAAATACATATATATACAAGTACCCCTTACTCATTTACAAGGGGGGGGCCACATCTGGGTGCCCCTTTATTAAAGGGGTACGTTGATGTGTATAAGCCCCCTGCCCACACCCCCACCCCTTGTGGGGAAGAGGCCCTTGTCCCCATCGGCACGGGGACAAGGTGCTTTTCCTGGGGCGTCGCTGGAAAAAACCCTCCCAGTGCCAAGGGCATGTGGCCTGGTATGGCAGAGAGAGGGGGGGGGCTCGCTCATCCCCCCTTTTCCTGCCATACCAGGCCTGTGCTCGGATGAAGGGTCTGGTTGGGAATTTTAGGCAGGACCCCACGTTTCCCCCCCCCCCCATTTTTGGGGGTGGGGCTCCTCCTTAAAATTCCTACCAGACCTTAAGGGCCTCGTATGACTTTAAGGGGGAACCCCACACACTTTTTTGTTTTTTTTAATGGGGTCTCCCCTAACATTCCTACCAGACCTAAAGAGTCTGGTATTGTTTGGGAGGGGGAACACCACACTTAAAAAATAAATAAATAAATGTAAGAAATGTCAGTTTTTGCTGCAGCAGGTTCTATACATTATACAGATGTGCCACTTCACAGGCAGTTTAAGGGGACCCCCCAGGCACGAAATGTAAAGGAATTTTTCAATTTTTTTATTGTTACCTTTTAAGTGATGCTAAAATCACTGCTCCTTTAAAAACTGTTTTTTTAAAGTGTTTTTTCATTGATTCCTGTCCCCCAGGGCAGTTCCTGGATCCCCATACACTTTTTATGGCCAATAAATTGCATATAAGGCTTCAAAATGGGGACATTTGATTTTTAAAGTTCTACCCCCATAGACTTGCATAGAGTTCGATTTCAAACTTTTCCCATGTTTGAAATGTTCGGCTCATCACTACTCATGAGCCATTACTAATTTCCAGTATTCATGGACAGATGTTTTCCAACTCCAGTCTGCAAGTTTTTATTGAATCTGGATAATTGTGACAATATTTTTTCTTGCCAAGCCATAATAATGGTTTTCTTGAGCAGTTTTTCTTGGTGTCACTAAATAATAACTGAAGCAAACTTTTAGTTTTTACATGATCGAGTTTGAAATGCATTGCAACGAAATAAGTACAAGTAACTGAAAAATAAAAGTCAAAGGAATTCATTCAGGCAAGAACTATTTGAAAAAAAAAATGAAAAGATATTGCTTTGGGAACAAACCTTCATATCTGAAATGAACTTTTAAAGCAGTTTGAATTGGATTGATAGTATAAAGATAATAAAAAAAACTAATAAATACAACTTTGGACAGAAACGCATCAATGAAATTCAGGTAAAAACTTTATTAAAATACAATACACCAAAAAGGAATAGAGAAATGTTAACAGGCTGGATCAAGAACATTTGGAATGACAAGCTTTTCTTAACATTTAACTAATGATATTATTTCTGGGCAGCTGGACCAATTATAATGACATTATTTTGTTTTTGATATAGACCTAACATCTGGAAATCTGCATGACCAGAAGGTGTATTGAAATTTTTTTAATATTGCAATTAAGAAAAATCTATGTGAACAGGAGGTATCAGTAGGCAAACATATCAATAGTAATGTTTAAAGGAGAACATTAGTGTCAGTGTTTTTCCCCATAGTTCTCCTTAGGGTAACGGGAGGACACAACTCCCGTTACCCTAAGCTCAGTATACCGCGAGCTGTAGCTGTATACTGAGACGCCGCAGCCGGAGCGGATCCCGACGTAGATGACGGGATCCGCCCAGCTGCGTGAGTGACAGCTGGCTCTGCCTATCTAGAGGCAGAGCCAGCTGTAATCTATGGTCATGTGACAAGCAGGGCACCATGTTTTTTTATCTTCTTCCCTGCAGAGTAGAATGGTCATTCCTCTGGTGTCCACATCACTGCTTGGGTGATAGAGACACTTCCTATTGGCTATCCAATGTGGGGGGAGTCTTCTCAGGATGCACAGCATGATGACATCATGAAGATATGGCCAGTAGAAGTGAGCACAGACTGCAGACTGCAGTGCTGCATGTTAAAACCCACATTTATGGCTTGAAAATTACTTATATTTTTCCAAAAAGCAGTGACCACATAGAATAAAATAGTGGCAATTGAAAATGTTTATATCGGATGATATTAGTGCAACTCTATCAAACCCAACATTTCAGGAAAGAATACACAAGACAACTTTATTGCACAAAAACACAATATATTACCCAAATATTTTGTATAATAGAGGAGGTTGTGTAGAGTAAATAGATACCCAACATGCCAAGATTAAAAACTGTGTCCGAGAAGTGGTGAAAAAGAAAGGTACCCCAAATTGTCCATAGACCTAACCATGAATATTGGCCCTAAAATTATTGATTTCACTCTGGTGTATGCAGCGATAACTAACATGTGTAGCTCTATTGTCATTTTTGTACACAGGCACACCCAACGTCTGGTTGTGTTAGTGTGCATGTGTACTGTATGTGGGGACGGGGGACTTAAAATTATTTTGGGTGGGGGGCATTTTTACATTTATTTTAATTACCTTTATTTGTAAAAAAAAATTTGAACTTTTTTTTCTTAACTTCTTTGCTATCTGTCAGGGGTGATACTGACCCAAGACGGGATGTGGAACCCACTGACAGGAAACAGACCTGAAGGAGATCCGCAACAAGGTACAAGAAAGGTGAATCCAAAATCGTAGTTAGTGTATGGTCTGGGTCGAGGCAGGCAGTTTAGTATCAGAAACAAGAAGAAAGGCCAAAGATTCAGTAACCAGAAGTCCAGATGAGGGTTCAGGGAGCTGAAGGGGAATCAAGAGCAAAAGGCTTTGTAACTGCACCAAATAGACAGAACAACTCAGCAACAAGCCAGGTGTCATGAAGCCAGAGCTGGCCCTAGGTGGCCGGAATGCGGGACAGGCACATGCGCATTGTCCTACACAGAGGGCGGTGCGCGGCCGCATGCCTCTGTGCGAACGTGCACACGCCCGCGCGCCACGCCGTATGCTAAAACGTGCACACATCCGTGCATGCTCGCCACACCGTACGCTAGAACGTGCACACGCCCGTTTCTAATAATGGCGCCAAAAGGGCTATTTAATGCTGAGACACCCAGATCTCCCTGCTGACTGATCTTCAGCTACTACCGTGTTCCTGGATCCTGTTTACTTGTTGTTATTCCTGTTACCAAACCCGGCCTGCTTGACCTTGGAAGGGGTGAAAACGGGAAGGTGTGTGCTGAGAACCTCCCCCAGCACCACCCACACCTGAAGACAATGATGGGCGCTCACACATTATGCGTTTGCACTATGCGCATGCGCACCCGCAACCCTGCCGACAGGAGCTCTGCCAAGCTGAAGGAAACCCCGTGCTCTGCACCGTACCCGGCGACCCTGAGGTGAGGTGATACCTCTGGTTCCTTGACACTATCAGATAGGGGGCTCACAAGCCCCAAATGTCACCTTTGCAGCCCACTGAAGCTGTTCAATCAAAAATGTTCTGGCCTATTTAGGCAAATCAGAAACCACAAGTGATTAAATCATCATCACTTCAGGTTTCATTCAGCCCTCTATCCGCTGACGCTGGCGATGCAGGAGGGGCAATCCGAGCCTGGGGAGCAAGGTGGGTTGAGTCTGGTGGTGGGCACATATGAACTGGCCCCTGAAAGCATGAAAGCAAATCACTTCCAGTGTGAGGGCTTGTTCACACCATAGACAGTGTGTTCCAGTACGGTTAGCTGCTGGAGCGCACTGTATCGCATTCCTGGCTGGCTTCCTCCTTTCAGGGGTGGGAGTGAGTGTGGCAATGCATCAAAGTCAATGGCATCGCAGCCACCCCCCACCCCCCACCTGCAGTGTGAATGTTGGCACAACAATGGCTGCGTTCTGGTCCAGTGCAATCTGAAACAGTGCTGCATGCACTTTTTTTTTGGATCGCACTGGACTGGAACACAGGCATTGATGTGCAACGTGTCCTGGTGAGGGCGATCGCACTCTGGACATGGGGCGTGGCTGTCGTGTCATTGACTTTAATACACCACCAGGCCCTCTCCTGCCCCTGAAAGAATGAAGCCGGACGGGATGCCATACAGTGCATTCCAGCAGCTAACTGCGCTGGAACGCACTGTATATGGTGTGAACAAGCCGTTAAGCCGACAGTCGTTTTTTTCATTCATTCATTAATTTTTTCACATTCCATTTAGCAGAAATAGATTTGATGCTGTGTTCTGGGTTTGCAATTTTTTTTTCAAGTGTTCAGCGAACGTCCAGAAAATTATTACTAGCAGAGACTAAAAGAGACTACCATATGCACTCTTGTATCAGCATCATCTTCAATCTGTACACTTTTAAAGCCATGTTTTCAGGTCTGGAAAGGGAAAGTCTGAGAATAGAAAAGGATTCTGATGTAGCATGCTTTTCACATCAGTTGAGACACGTTTGAGATTATTCAGAATTCATTGCAATTGCAGTTAATCTGCTTTAGCTGCTTTTGTATTTTGTAGGTTTAAAGCAAACAACAGCAGGTCCACACAGACCTTATGCAAATAAGGGGCAGAACTAATTTTGTTGGGTTCTTTGACCTCTATATCCATTAAAATGAGTTTGTACAGAATCCTCACTTTAAGATCTTTGCCACCTCTGCTGGCATTATCAAAAGCAGCAGTTTCAACAGTCATATTGTAACAGCTGCAAGACTACACTGAAATGCCACATCAAATAAAGGCTTTATGTATTGCCTAATAGAGCAGAGCTGGTCAGAACATTGCAGGAAGATTAATTTAATTTCACCCAAACATTTGCAAATTACGGAGTGTATTTTCAGTGCATTTTGCAGATAGTGGAGAAGAATCAGGTAAATTATTGTTAGGTACACTTTAATAAATGTTCTGACTCTCATTTGTAAAGGTATGAGGACAAATGGTGGCAGAGCATTGAAGAGTCTAAATCGAATGACATGAAGTACTTTCTGACTTTCTCATCGCTTTGAAAAACATTTAACATTCTACTCTTGTCAAATTCAGATATAAAGATTACATGAGAATAAAGGCTCTTCAAATCTCAGCATGAAATACTGTAAATTACCAAACCGATGCATATTTCATATAGAGAGACAGCGGTAGATCTTAAAAAACTATTGCCACAATGTTTCCTTCCTTTTCACGTATAAATAAGGGTAATTTCCACATCTAAGTGAATGGAGATGACAACTTGCAAAACATAGTTCAATCAACTTTTTTTCAGTTCTACAAGTGATACCTATTAATGCCTTATAATTGTGCTGGCATCTCTTTCACCCAGTACTGTACAGCACTTTTTTTTAATGACAATGGCAGTGCAGATAGCAAGTACTGAAATTGAGGATATTTAAGACAGTCTCCTTTTAATTTCCTTTACCAAAATTGTATTGCTAGTGTAGTGATGTGATGCAGTGCGTTTGTTTTGCCCTTTCTAAATATGGCTACTGTACCCTCTGGACTGTGTGATGAGGCCATCAAGTGCTACATAGTTACATAGTAGGTGAGGTTGAATAAAGACACAGGTCCATCAGGTTCAACCTATGTAGTGTGCTTGTGTGTGTGTGTGAGTACAGTGCTTGCAATTCCCATAGCCCTGTATATTATGTAAGTTTAGGAACCCATGTAATTGTTTTGTTAAAGCTATGTATTTTTTCTGCTGCTACAGCTATTTGTGGAAGCAAATTCCAAATTTTTACCGTTCTCACAGTAAAAAACCCCTTGCACAGTTTGTGATTGTACCGTATCCCCATTGATTCGTTTGTAAATTGCAATCATGTCACCTCTGAAGCGAGAATAAATGTAATTTGTGTAGTCGGTCTTGATAACTCAGACCCACCATTCCCCGTCTTTGAATTTTCTCTACCTTATGGACATCCTGCCTATGGATAGGTGAATTGTGTACTCCAGATGTGGCCACATCAGTGTTTTATAAAGTGGTAGGATAATATTTCTATCCCTTGAATAGATCCCTCTTTTAATACAAGTTAGTATTCGACTTGCTTTGTTGGCTGCAGCTTGACATTGCATGCTGTTGCTGAGTCTGTGCTCTACAAGTACCCCTAGATCCTTCCCTATCTCTGATTTTCCCAGCAGAACCCCTCCCACAGTGTATGCTGCATGCATGTGTAGCGCTCACTGCCGAAGGAGCCGCTGGAATGTACGGTAACTTCTGCTTCACCTCTGTGATAGACCTCAAGCAATGAATCCACAGCACACGAGCACACCTTGTGAAGCTTTGTAAAAGTTTTACTAAACTGATAATATGCTATAGTACTATAATATAAACAAATGAACAAGTACAATACCCTGTTTCCCCGAAAATAAGACCTACCCCGAAAATAAGACCTAGTACAATTTTTGGGAATTGCTAAAATATAAGACCTACCCCGAAAATAAGACCTAGTTGTGACCATTCCCAGGGCCGGTGGTGGCATAGGGGGAACTTGAAGAGCCGCGGGAGAGGCAGGAGAGAATCAGCGGTGCCAATGAAGCCAGCGCTAGAGGGAGCGAGGCGGCACTGGAGGGAGCAGAACCGCATAAGCCGATGCCTCCTCTATAGCGCCGGCTCCTGTCACAGGTGGAGTGATACCAAATGCACTCCGCCTGTGAGGAATCGATAGTAAAAGCGCGCTTCACTCATTCTGGCCAGCAATTGGTTAGCAAATTGCTCTTGGAAAGGTATGGCACCCCTGATTGCCCTGATCACCATATTTTTGTACATGAATACATGTAGACTGTTGAACATGAATAAGTGTGGATTGTTAGGGATGCACAGATACTTTTCGAGTACCAGTGCAGATACTTGGCCTTTTCATGAGAACTACCAGGGTTGCATTGGTTGCAGCTGGGACCTGGCTCTGGCACTCCACCACTGTCCTGAAATTATTAGTCTGTATTGTTTTAGAAAAACTGTCACATGACAATAAACAAAAATGTATCAGTACTCGTACTTGTATGTACTCGGCAAGTACCAGTTCTCGCAAAACTGGTATCTGTGCATCCCTTTATTTATATTTATAAAAACAAAATCGTACATTAAAACAGAGATGCACAAATCCTGGGAGCTCCGTGTGCTCCTTAAAATGACAGCTGCCTCCTAATTTTTGTATTTTTTTCTAGTGTCGTTTTGGAGCTCAAAAGTATCGGTACATGTACTCGTACTTGTACCGAGTACCGTACTTGGTATCTGTGCAACCCTATTGTACATAAATAAAAAATAAGACCTACCCCGAAAATAAGACCTAGTGTGTTTTTTTGAGCCCCAAAAAATATAAGACAGTGTCTTATTTTCGGGGAAACACGGGTAATAGCAAATAAAACAGCAAGTAATAGGAGCACTTTAAATATGCAGATACATCTTAGCAGTGGCTACCTATCTGTATATGCAAACAACACTGAACTAACTAATATAATTCAATCAGCAAACTGTGAAGGCAAAGTCTCAGTTCAAACAGACCCGGGTCTTAAACCTACTGGCCAGTGGTATTTAACTAGCCTAGCCGTCGGTGGGGCCCAAGCCCTGGGGCCCAAGCCCAAACACAATATCACTGTGGCCAATGGCCTCTCATCACTCCTGTAGCTTAGATTGTAGTTCCCAGCATTGGTAGGTGAAAAGAGGTGGTTGTTCCTCTGCAGCCAACAGCTTTCAGGTTCCAGTAGCAGCAGCCTGTGCCACACAGTAGTAGTAGCGATGTTTGTAGCAGGTCCCCGTAGAATCCAATCACTCAGGAAAAGGCTGGCAGGGTCTCTATCTGATATAGCAATCACTGGATTCCCTCATGGAGCGCTTTCCACACTGTAGAAGAATCTTTCAGCCGGATCCCCATCCCCATCAGGAGAGCAGACAGTCACAGACACTGTTCAGCAGACAGTGGTCATCTGCAAACACCTCAGGTTATCTCTCTCTCCTGAGATGACTAGCAGACAACATACTACATCCAGTCACTGACAAATCCCTTGCCGATCTGCCCGTGTTCTGAGAGAGGCTCCAGTCCCCTTTTCCTCCAGATCACAAAGCCTCCTGGGTCTGATAGTTCAGTGAAGCATAACATCCACTCTTTCTTCCTGTGTTGAAACTTCAACTCCCACAACACTTCAGTACTGCTGAGAGCTGAGCCAATCAAGTCTCTGTAGCAACATGCAATCTTAAAGCGGCAATGCTCTTAAAAGGGAAATGATATGGTATTTATATGTAATTTATATACAGTATTTGTATAAATAATGGTCCGCTACACATGTTTTTGGCTCCCAAGTGCATAACTTTAAATTTTTCTTGATTAAAACTCATCTGCAATGTCTTCTACTCTTCTACTTTATCAAGGTCTTGGTGCAGTGATACTATGCCCTGTTGAGAGGTTATTGCCTTACATAACTTCGTATCATCAGCAAACATAGACAGCGAGCTATTAATTCCATCCTCAAAATCATTTATAAATAGGATAACCAGGACTGAACCCCGCGGTATTCCACTCATGACCTTGGTCCATTTTGAGAATGAGCTGTTTATCCCTACCTTCTGAGAGCATTTTAATTTTTTTGCAGAATATACGGGCAAGAGTGAAGAGAGAAAGTCAGGAGAGAGAGAGCGAGCAAAGAGAGACAGCCAGGAGAGAGAGCGAGCAAAGAGAGACCGCCAGGAGAGAGCGAGCAAAGAAAGACAGCCAGGAGGGAGAGCAAGCAAAGAGAGACAGCCAGGAGAGAGAGAGAGCAAAGAGAGACAGCCAGGAGAGCGAGCGAGCAAGGAGAGACAGCCAGGAGAGAGCGAGCAAAGAGAGACAGCCAGGAGAGCAAAGAGAGACCGCCAGGAGAGAGAGCGAGCAAAGAGAGACCACCAGGAGAGAGAGCAAGCAAAGAGAGACCGCCAGGAGAGAGAGCAAGCAAAGAGAGACCGCCAGGAGAGAGAGCAAGCAAAGAGAGACTGCCAGGAGAGAGAGCAAGCAAAGAGAGACAGCCAGGAGAGAGAGCAAGCAAAGAGAGACAGCCAGGAGAAGAGAAGGCAGAGCAACGTACCCACCTGAGGCCCCACAGAACCCACCATAGATCCTGCACAGGCCACAGAGACTGTCTATGGTAAGCTCTGCAGGGTCTCAGGTGGGCTGGTCAGGGGGGCCCTTTCCTTGGAGCTCCTTAACTGCCGCAGCGAGCTTCTTACAGCACCGGACCATCAGCAACCTCTTCCTTCACTGGACCGGCGGTACTGGGCACCAGCCCCGGCGTCCTCCACCTCCTCCCGTCAGTGCCCGCCCGACGGTAGTTCAATCGTCCCGTTCTCTGCCACTGCAGGATGAAGCGGAGTCCCAGCAGGGCAATGTGGAGTGCAGCCTTGGTGGGGGAGCGTGGGGGAGCGCGGAGGAGCGCAGGAGTTCCCTCTCTCATCCCTCTGCTCTGTGTGTCGGCTCGCTCTCTCTCCCCTCCTGCTCTCGCTGCTGTGCTGGAGACTGAGCCGTGTCTCAGTGAAGTGCCGGTGGAGCCGCCTTTGGGGCCTTTCCTCCTGTCCTGGGCCCCCTCTAAGTGGCGGAACTCAGGGGCCCGGTCGCCGCTGCGACCTTTGCGACCCTGGTAGTTCCGCCACTGGAGAGCGGTCTTGCAACCAGTTTTCCACCCATATGCAGATTCTTCAATGCCAATATACCTTAGTTTGTAGATTAACCACTTGTGGAGTGCTGTATCAAATGCCTTTGCAAAGTACGGATAGACTACGTCTACTGGGATTCCTCCTTAGAACTCACTTCCTTTATAGAATGTAGTAGATTTGTCTGGAAAGAACGCCGCCTCATAAATCCATGCTCGGTAGTACTTATGATATCCTTATCATCTGTACATTTTTGTATATTTGTATATAGTCCCTGACTATTCCCTCAAAAACTTAGCATATTAGTGATATGAGGCTGGCTGGTCTGTAGTTGCCTGATATACATATTGAACCTTTTTTTAAATATTGGCACCACATATGCTTTCCTCAAATCTGCTGACACCTCTCCCATACTTAAAGTGTCCTTATAGATGAGGAGTAATGGTCTGGCAATCACATGACTCAGTTCTTTCAGGAATCTTGGATGTAAGCCATCTGGTCCTGGAGATTTATTAGTACTGTATTTAGTTTTCATAGCCTCTACTGCACCTCAACCTCTGTTTGCCATAGCGGTTCAGCTAGTTCATTAACATTCAAATTATTATCTTGTGTGTTATATCTTTCTTTCTCATCTGTAAAGACAGAAGAGAAGAAGGTATTTAATACCTCTAACTTCTCCCTGTCACTTGTAACCATCCTTCCCTGATCATCTTTTATGAAGCCTATGGGCTGTTTTTACTTTTTTGCTATTTATGTATTGTTAGGTTTGGGGAAGTTAGCACAAATAGTGAGCACTTAAGGACCAGTCTTTGAGCTGTTTTAACAGAAAAAGGACAGTCTTTTTATTTCTTACGTAACAGAAAAGAGCTTTACTTCAGCGGTACAACATACAGTGTGCTTGAAAAACAGATTGTCTCACCATTCTCAGGTTGTCCTGTTCAGTGGCTCTCTCAGCCTCTCCAAACCTTCCAGCCTCCCAGGCTGTTCATGTGCCTCCAGCACACTCCAAACTTGGCTTGGCCTGTGTGTGCCTCCAGCACTGACATCATGTGCTGGCTCCGCCCAGTTGTTGTCCTTTGCGGGGGGAAAACAGTCTGCTTTGGCAGACCGTTCTCCCCGCTTCGGCTGTGACTACGGCTTAGCCGTGCCAAAGCATATGTGATTGGCTCGGCTGAGCCATTCACCTGCCTTCGGCTGCTGTATAGGCTATTGTGAATAGCCCGTACAGCAGTCCTTTGGTTCGACTGAACCAATGGGCTCCGGTGGCCAAAGTTAGCCAAAGGATCAGCCAAAGCTACGGCTAGATCCTTTGGCTCCTTATTGAATAACCACCAAGGTTTCCAGCTGAAAGCCTTTCTTCCCAATGAAATTATTCCACTGTAAACACGCAGGACGCATAATTTGTCAGTGTGCACTGCTGCTGATGGTTCCAAAGTTTACAGTAAAGCTGGGCATTTGTACAGGAAAAATTGGGAAAAGCGAAAAAGGTAAAAGTTCACTAGATTACCTGGGGTAGTCAGCAGATGTAGTTTCAATGTTTTGTAATGATATACCCATTACTTCTTTATTAAACACTGTCACTCACCTGACACTGTCACTCACTACCCTGCAGGGGCATGATCAGAGGCGGTTTATAGTGTTTAATCATCTAGCCGGAAGCTCTCCTTGGAACATATTTTTTTTTCTGATTTGTGAGTTCTTGACTCCTTGGGAGCTGGGGAAGAGTGTATCCAAAACATACAGTGCTTCCCCACAGCATCAGGGGTACCAAAAAACATCTATGTACAATGGGAGGATCCGATTCTTCTACAAAGGAGTGATCTAGTGATCAGACATTTTAGAGTGTTTGATATGGCTAAAGGCCCTAATTACATGAAAAGAACCTTATGTGAACAAGTATCTACTATCTCAAGACTCCAAAACAACCAAAAGTCTTCTATATAGGGAACACTTTCATCCTGGAAGACAGCTAGTTCTCCCTCTACAGAAAGACTGTTTTCAGAAGTTTATATGATCAACATGGGCATCTGGGAATTGAGAAAACCTATGGACTGATCTAAGATCTGCTCTTTTGGCTACAAATGAGGTAAGCTGTTCCAGACTATTGCAGGTGCTCTTTGTAATGTCCCTCCTCTCAACCCAAAACTTCGGGACACACCATAGATTGTATGGGAAGCAGACATGTAGTGTAGGTAAGTGTTTGAAGGTAGGGGGCATAGAATGGTAGTGGGACATTTTTTACCTCAATGCATAGAACGCTTTAAGGTAAAAAACAAGTAGCATTTAGCAGTACTTTAACATTGACAAGAAATATACCACAGCTTATCATCCAGAGAATAATGCCCTCCTTGATCATTTCAAATGTACCTTGCTGGGCATGTGGGGTACATGTTTGAGCTATGGTACATGTCTACAACTGTACAAGGCAGAAGTCAACTGGTTTCTCTCCTTGCTATTTTGTGTTTGGGAAAGAAGCACATTCAGTTGGCAGTGTCTACTAATAAAGTGGAACATTAAAGTCACTACCAGTATGTTGCATAGCTCAAACATAGTAATGAGGAAAATGCTGGAAAAATAAATGCTGCCAATAAAAGATGTTTTGATTTCAAAGTTTATTAAAAAGATTTGCAATATGGTGATGAAGTATTTCTTCACAGATTGAGTTCCACAGCCAAACATAAACAAGATGAGGATCCATAATCGGATGTTGCTACAGATTTTAATGATTTTAATGATGTGCCTTGTGCAGACAATGATAGTGACTTATAGATAGAAAAAAACTGCGCTAGGAATCAAATCACACTCTAAAAGCAGCTGTGCTTAATACATGAGTACACCCAAAATAGCAAAAAAGAAAATAGCACTGCACTTCACAAACTCAAAAAATGTATTCCTAAAATGTGAGAACATTTTTATAAATTGTAAAATTATCACAAAGTGATAAAAACAATTTTGTGTTATACACATCACCTGTGTTGCACAATGCCTATGCTAATAATACTTTAGAAAAACTCTTTGGTCTAATGGTCTAGGCACTATAAGCCATAAAAAAAATTGGGAAAAAAAATGTAAATAACAAAAAACATATACTTGAGCTAGTATATCTCATAGAATGTGTACATATAGAAAATCCTGTATTAAATCTCACAACTGATGTACAACTCCCATTTAATCTACATATCCATATGTGAAGTCCATTACTTCTTAATACAATAAAGTCCTGGGAATATGTGAAGATATATCTTCCAACTTTTATAATCCACACCACATCTGTGAATGAACAAACAATTAGTGAATCAATGCTCTCCACCATGCTCAAAGATAAGATCTGGCCGCACTCACCATCTCCTATTGCTCACCATATTTCAGATGAACAATTAGCGCTTTGTTGATATATAAAGAACCAAATCCTCTCCTTCATTTTTTGATCCGACAATAAATTGGGGTAGATTCCTCCCAACTCAAAACGCGTTGCTCCCGATATCCTCCATCCCACGACTACCACTGACTTGACTGCCTGCCGCCCTGTCGGTTTCCCTCTACAGCTGTTATCACGGCTCTCGCACATTGCTCTATCCGGGCCAACATAGACTGAGCATTGCCATTCACAGCCGCAGCCTTAGCAGCTGTTAGGATCCAGAGCGCCTCCAGGTGGCGCTGGAGCTGAGCCCTGCAGTTCCTGGGCTCACCTGCAGGATTCTCCAGGCAGCCAGGGGCTGCTAGGTGCCAGACCACCACTGGGTGGTGCTGGTACCTGCAGCTCCAGTGCTCACCTGTGGGTGTCTCCCAGCTGCCAAGAATCAGCCCATTTAGATGTTGCTCCTGGGAGGGTATTTAAACCCTCCCTGCAGTCTGGACCTTGGCTCAGGATTTAGTTGCCTTCCCCTGTTGTCTGAGTCCTCTGGCCTGAACCCTGAGACCTGTATGCTATCTTGTACCCTGTTTCCGGTGTTGTTACACCCGTTGTATGTTCTAGGTGTTGGGGGTTATATTATTGATATCTTGTATCCTGTTTCCTGTGTTGTTACACCCGTTGCATGTTCTAGGTGATGGGGGTTACATTATTGGTTTATGCCTGTTGTGGATTGTTTCTGTTAGCTTGCTAGGTTTATTAAAATATTTATATATATACCATACTTGCCTGGTCCGTGTGGTCACACGTGTTTGGTCTGCCTGTATGGGTACCTGCGCAGGTGTGGGGTCACCTGTGCTTGTATCCCTGACAGCAGCTCAGCCAGACGCTACGCCGCCCAGTCTCCTTCACACTACCTGGATCTCCCATTCACGCAGCGGTGACACAGACGAAGTCCCTGTTCTGCCATCTCTCGTTTATCACTCTTCGCTCTCCCCCTTGGACAAGCATCCTCTGGCAGCAGACCATCCTAAATTGGGCATACACCTTGGGCATCTCGATCCTCCACACAGGCCGCTCCTCCTCTGGTCTCTGGACTCACATGTAAGTGCCACACTTCTTTCTGTAATGTTCTGCCCAGTTAGTTAGCCTTTTCCAATTGCCTTTGCGCCCTTTTGTGCGGTTTTTGGTATGAAATGTACCAGCACAAGTATATGTTTTTTGTTATTTACATTTTTTTCAATGTTTATTATGGCTTGTAGTGTCTAGACCATGAGTTGTTTCTGGAGTATTATTAGCACAGGCATTGTGCAACACAGGTGTTGTGGATAATACAAAATTGTTTTTATCACTTTGTGATAATTTCACAATTTATAACATTTTTCTCACATTTTAGGAATACAATTTTTGAGTTTGTGAAGCACAATGCTATTTTATTTTTTCCAATTATAGTGACTGCTTTATTTGTCCACCTTAATCTTCTTTACAGGCTGGGACTAGAGTTGTTCTCCACAAGACCTAATTGACTTAATGTGCTCATTAGGGAATTCTGTCCTCACAGATAAAGTGAAGGCTCTTCTCCTAAATACCACAAAGTCAGAGACACAACCCACTAGTAACATGCCAAGGGTGTAAAAACAGGGCTACACTAGGATATTATCCATGGCTCACTTTTCAGAAACCTTGCTCATAGCTGGGTTGTACTGCAGAAGTAAAAAAAAAAATCAAACCCCACACAGTTTTATGTATTGCATCCTCTATTGTCCATGCCATGCCCTTTTGGTAGTGCTGCATTCACCCTATCACCACAAAATAGCATTTTTGTATTATGTCATGGTCATTTATCACACAGGTGTTTTCTTAGTATATCTAGAGATTTAACTACTGTACTCTAATGTCACTGAGAAATGGAATGGGTTACATGATCTTAAAATGCCATTGACCATATGACTATGCCTGAGCTCATCTTTATAAAACCAAAAACACATCTATTAATTTTGCCAATTTTAACTAGAGAGCACTTTGGCATAGACCAAGGTAAAGTGAACTTGTGGTCATGGCAATCTTACCAAACTTTTTCTTTCCATTCCATAGCAGGGACCTCTATTTGTCTGCATGGCATTTCAAGTGATGGGCCAATAGCAATGTGCAGGAGAAGGAGGACAAACGCTCTAGAATACAGAAGCCGCTCAAGAATGTTCTATTTGGGACACTGGACTTTAGGGCCCATGGGGTGCACTAGAACAATAATTCTCAAACGGTATAACCTCGGGACCCACATTTGTCCTTTGTCTTTAAGATGCGACCCAAAAATAGTTTTGCGTTTGTGGTGATACCTAACATGTTTGATGCAATCATTGTTTATGTCCACATGCATGCCCCACACATGCATGTTTTTTCTTATGCAAATGTTGGGGCAGCTGGGTTGGTTTTCATTTTTGTTTATTTTTTTAATAATTTTTTATTTTTTCTACTTAACTTTATTGCTATAACAAAGGGGCTGGATAGAGAAGCAACAGCCACGCCTCTCATCACAAGTGTCCTTAGCAGACTTGCAGTGTAATGGAAGAAAAGGGGTGTGTCTGACCAGGTCTATAAGATTACAGAGCAAAGACAGCAAAGTTAAGGTAATACTAAGAAAATGAAGATTGTAAGTACAATCCCTAGAATTCATTAAGAGTGTTGGAGGGCAACAGATGGATGTAAACAAAGGGGTGCGATTGTGCGTAGCAACCAACAAGATCTGAGTGGGAAGCTGCCCTTCTACTGTGTAGTAAAGAACAGCACAAACATGCCCAGCTCTTTACTGCACAGGAGCTCCACTGTGCATTGGCCTGTTCCTGTATATCAATTTTTTCATCATATTTTTTGTCCAGTTTAAATATCTACGAACTAACAGTAATTTTTAAAAATTATTATCCTGGGTATAACATCACATTGTGAAAGTGGTGCATAAAGGGATCAACTGAATCTTTTGCATGTGTTGGAACTTCATGTATTAGGCACATGACTTTTTAAAGGGACCTTACTTACAGAAAAGTGTTGTAAATGCTTTATTATATTGCCCCCGTGTTTGTATAACTAAACATATATTTCTGTACTTCAATTGGGCTTTAAAGAATATCTATTGTAAAAATATATTTTTTTTAGTTTACTAGGTTCCTAGGTTATTCTATCTGAGTAATAAGAACAAAAAAACAAAAAACAATTCACACGGTTGAGAGAACAGCACTGATTAGAATGTATTTTTTTCATGTAAGATTTGCTTTAAATAGGAACAAAGTCACATTTCTCAACGAAAAACCTCTTAAACCTAGGAAATCTAGAGAAACAGAAATGTCATAATTAACACCAATACATCTGTCATGTCTTGTGGAGATAATCGGGTTTTTTAATTCAAAGGGAAAAACTAAAGTAGAAGTAGATTTACAGAAAAGTAGAAATGTACCATGATGAGCCTGCTATTTCTCATTAAGTGGATTTTTAGTGATTTTATGTTTTCCTCTAATAATTTGGAGAACAGTAGATAACTATTAGGCTTCTGTAGTAGCAAGATGTTCTGCACAAATTAAAATAGCAATCCAATGTCGGAAACAGGCATGGTTTCCCTCTTTATTTGTTTGAATATATTATTATTCAGGCAACAGACTTGATTAGGGAATAAAGTTCTACCCAGAGCACATTAACTTGTAGATATGACAGCCATACATGATATAAAGCAGCTTCCATTGTACACTGACAAAGATATTTTTATTTTTTTTCACTTTGTGAAACAAGATAATTATATTAGAGACCTGTACTAGCCACAGACGAACAAGACATTTTTCATCAGTATTGATGCTTTGCTAAGTGTGTAACATGCCTGCTTCCCCTGTATTACCATTGGAAGTAAATTGGCTTTCTCATGGCAGTAAATTATGTTTCATGTTATTCTTCACATCCCTATAAATGTAGAAATCAAAGCGATAACTATTTAGGGAGTGTCTTATAGTATACTGTTGCAACAAAAAAAAACATGATTTAAAATAGTGGTTCTCAACTTGTGTAACCTCAAAACCTACATTTGTCCTTGGTCATTAAGTTGTGACCCAAAAATAGTTTTGTGTTCAGAGTGATACCTAACATGTGTGGTGCAATCATAATTTATGTACACATGAACTTACATACATGCGTGCATGTTTATTAGACATGTGCACTGGCAAAAAATTTGTTTAGTTTCGTTTCGTTTTAAATTCGGATTTGTGTTATTTCATTTTTCGGGATTCGGGTGTGAAAGTCAATTCGGATTCGGAATTCGGATTCTGACGAAATTAGTTAGCGGTAGTTCGTTCGAACGGTCGTTTCGGTTTCGTTTCTTATTTGTTTCGTTCATCTGTTCGTTCGTTTGCAGCAAAGTGGCATTTGAGGGGGAAAAAATGTTTTTCTCCTTTGCCCCAACGAACGAAACGAATAAGAAACGAAAACGAAACGAACGTTCGAACGAACTACCGCTACCGAATTTCGGAAACGGAAATTCGGATTCGTTTGCATTCGTTATATCTGTAATTCGGAATTCGGATACATCCGAATGTCCGAATTTCCGAAAATTCGTCCGAATTTCGATTCGGAACGAAACGAATCGCACATGTCAAATGTTTATTCATATGCACCTTTATTGATTTTTTTCACTTAACTTAATTGCTATCACACAGGGGCTAACAACCTCCTATGTGATAGCATATGAAGGTGACAGGTTCTCTTTATGGAGACATCTCGGGTCTATTAGAGAGAATATTAGCCTAGTGAGAAGGAGTCGAAAGCTGAACAGGTGAACAACAATGTATAATGAATTAGATCTCCACAACTCCACAGCCTACCTCTCTCAGCCTCCATTGTTTTTGGGCACGCTGTACTCCTTATTTAATATCAATCTGCCTTGCTGGGGTGTATTACATAGTTACATAGTATTTGAGGTTGAATAAAGACATTAGTCCATCAAGTCCAACCTATTAGGATCTCATTCTAGGAGTACCTGTACCCCTGTATATTGCGGTCCCTTAAGAAATCGTCCAAAAGTTTCTTGAACAATTCCACATTATTTGCTGAAATCACCGCCTGTGGCAGTGAGTT